>NC_079455.1:35196405-35273905 GCF_903798145.1 Danio aesculapii | reverse complement strand
AGGTCCGGTACTTTAGGAAAATGAATCTTCAATTAAGTCTGACATTTTGCCGTTTTGTCCTGTAATTACATAAACATTAAATGATTTTAAAATGCTGAAATAGTAAGAAAAAAACATCTCTTATGCAAATATATATTTTTTTACTTTTTTAAACCTTTTTTTTATCATAATTTATCGTAGATAATTATTTCTGAATATATTAAAATTAGTGCTGGGCAAAAAAACTATTGTGATTCATCGCATCCTGAATAAGTTTGTTTTAACATATATATGTAAGTGTACTGTGTGTATTTATTATGCATATATAAATACATGCGGTCATACATTTGAGCAAAAATGTATTTATGTTTAAATATAAAGTACAAATGTATATAATACAACTTCTATATAAATATGTGTATAAACTGTAATTTTGTTTCTATGTACAGTTGAAATCAGATTTATTAAACCCCCTTTGAATTTTTTTCCTTTTTAAATATTTCCCAAATGATGTTGAATAAAGCAAGGAAATTTTCACAGTATGTCTGATAATATTTTTTCTTCTGGAGAAAGCCTTATTTGTTTTATTTTGGCTAGAATAAAAAAAGTTTTTAATTTTTTAATTTGTTTTCGATAGTCCACAGAACAAACTATCATTATAAAATAACTTGCCTAATTACCCTAACCTGCTTAGTTAACCTAATTAACCTAGTTAAGCCTTTAAATTTCACTTTAAGCTGTATAGAAGTGTCTTGGAAAATATCTAGTCAAATATTATTTACTGTCATCGTGGCAAAAATAAAATAAATCGGTTATTAGAAATGAGTTATTAAAACTATTATGTTTAGAAATGTGTTGAAAAAATCTCTCCGTTAAACAGCTAATAATTCAGGGGGGTTCATAATTCTGAATTCAACACTATGTGTGTGCATCACATATACATAAAAATGTATATAATACAATCACATATATATATTATGTCAAAACAAACTTTTATTTTGGATGTGCTTAATCGTGGTTAATCTTTGCTCTGCACTAATTCAAATGTAATATTAAATATTATATAATTGAGCAATTATATTTTTAATATAATTTAGGAATTAAATATTTTTAGTATCTTATGCTTACCAAGGCTGCATTTATTTGATTAAAATTGCAATCAAATTATAATGTGCAATGTATAATATTATTACAATTATATAATATTATTACAATTTTAACAGAAATCATGATACATGTTTTCCCTGTTGCATTAGAATCTTATAACAATGCACACTTTAGTAAAATAATGTATAATTGCCTTAATTTAAATTTACCGCTTGCTGCTAAATTATTGGCACACAGTCAACTGAGATTAAATATTCCAATACAAATATGTAAAGTTAAGAAGGGAATAATTCTCAATATACAGTTGAAGTGAAAATTATTAACTCTTGTGAATATATTTTTATCATTTTTTAAATATTTCCCAAATGATGTTTAACAGGGCAAAGGAATTTTTCACAGTATTTCCTATAATATTTTTTCTTCTGGAGAAAGTCTTATTTATTTTTTTTTTCGGCTAGAATAAAAGCAGTTTTTTATTTTTTAAAAACCATTTTAGTGTGCTTTCACACCTAGACTTTTGTTTCAGAACCTAGTGTGTTTCCCCAGTTAGCACGGTTCATTTGGCATATGTGAATCCAGCAATCGCGCTCCAATCTGCTCCAAAACAATTGGTCCGAGATCCCCTGAATGAGATGGTCTCGACTCGATTGAAACGAACTCTGCAGCAGATTGATTGTAGTGAGAAAGCAATATGATCCAAGCCCGGCTACATCACTGTGTATTTTGGATATAGTAATAGGCATATATATGCCTATATAAAGAGAGAATTATGAGAAGGGCGGGATGTTATTGTTACCGGTAAATGTAGGTTTCATGTCAAATACGAAAGTGAAAACATGCTATTAACGAGAGCTGTTCCTCCGTTAGGAAAACTGACCGAACTGCAGTCTTGGTTTATCTATTATTTCTCTCTATAATGTAAAGCCTATAATGCATAATTCTAGCCAAGGGAGAGTCTTATCTCTGATTTCTATCGGGTGACGATGTCTGTGGGTGTCACCATTCAAAATTAAAGCTTTTCGATTATGTCTTGTTGCTCATTGCCATAAATTAAAATAAGGACGCATGACAGCTGAGCGAGACTCTGCAAAATAAACCGTGAAACTCTGACCAATGTGAGGAGAGTTTACTCGCACATGACTTGTTTTAACTCTTTTGGTCGGTGTAGAAACTCTGCCATACATTGTAACAATTTTAATCCGAAACAGTTCCGAAACAGGTGTGAAAGCACCCTAAATTTCAATGTTATAAGCCCCCTTAAGCAATATTTTTTTCAAGAGTTTACAGAACACTATTGTTATACAATGACTTGCCTAATTCTCCTGACTTGCCTAATTAACCTAGTTAAGTCTTTAAGTGTCAATTTAAGCTGAATACTAGTGTCTTGAAGAATATCTAGTAAAATATGCATGGCAAAGATCAAATAAATCAGTTATTAGAAATGAGTTATTAAAACTATTATGTTAAGAAATGCATTGAACAAATCTTCTCTCTGTTACAAACAGAAATTGGGGGAAAAAATAAACAGGGGGCTAATAATTCAGGAGGGCTACTAATTCTGACTCAAACTGTAATTTAAGGAAAGTTTAAAACTCAAAGCATGTTTTTGTTTTGTTTAACTTGTTCATTTTCTGCATCCTCAGGAGCGTGCATTTGGTGAACTGGAGAAGAACAGTGATAAACAGCGGTTCAGTCAATCCCAGAAGCAGACGGAGGCGCCATCACACTTCCACCACCTGCTGTCAGCCCTTCACAGACACCTGCTGGCCCACTGCTACATCCACACGGGCGCTGAGGTACAACAACAACAACACTTGTCTTGTTAAAACCCACTCCATATGATGCCTCCCACAGGCTGTCAGTGCTGGGGTTACAGACTGAAGTTTCAACACAGAAAACTGTTTTGTGAACATGTTTAGGCTAAATAGCTAATTCTTGTTATAGAGCTCAGAGGCAGTCTGCGTAATAAGTGTTTAAACTAATTTGTATGTGTGTGTGTGTGTGTGTGTGTGTGTGTGTGTGTGTGTGTGTATTGTGTAGGATGACAGCAGTGTGGTGCTGCTTCATAAACACCTGTGTCTGCTGCTGCCGTACGCTGCTGAGACTTTCAGGAGATCCACCATTCTGCTGGAGGAGAGCACACTGGACAAACACGTCATCAGCAAACTACACAGTGAGAACACCCACACACACACACACACACACACACACACACACACACACACACACACACACACACATACACACATTAAATGGCATCTATCATTGAAACATTAGTTCATTCATCGCTCAATCCATATTTTAATCTGTTCATGCATCAGTTCATCCATTCATCCATCTATTAATCTGTGTAGTTGTTTGTATGTGCATCCATCTTTTCCATTTATTTACCTTTCTAGCAATCCATCCATAAGTCTATTCATCCAGCTCTCCATCTATCTCTTCAACCATCAATCCATCTATCCATCAATCCATCCATCTATCTGTCCATGTACTCTTTAGTTCATCTATCCATCCATCCATTTATCCATCTACCCTTTTATATATCCATCCATCCATGTACTCTTATTAATCTATCCATCATCTATCTACCCATTCATTAATCTCTACATCCATCTATCATCTATCCATCCACCCATCCGTTCCGCCATACATCCATGTACCCTTTTTATCCATCCATTCGTCAATCCATGTACCCTTTCGTTCATATCTCCATCCATTCATCCATCCATGTACCCTTTCGTTCATCCATCCATGCATGTACCCTTTCGGTCATCCATCTATCCATGTACCCTTTCGTTCATGTCTCCATCCATCTATCCATCCATTCATCCATGTACCATTTCATCCATCCATCCATCCATGTACCCTTTCGGTCATCCGTCCATACATGTACCCTTTTTTTCATCATTTATCCATCCATGTACCCTTTTGCTAATCTCCATCCATCCATCCGTCCATTCTTCCATCCATCCATCCATCCATGTACCCTTTTGTTCATATCTCCATCCTTCTATCCATCCATCCATCCATGTACCCTTTTGGTCATCCGTCCATCCATGTACCCTTTTGTTCATCTCCATCTATCCATCCGTCCATTCTTCTCTCCATCCATCTATCCATGTACCCTTTCGGTCATCCATCTATCCGTATACCCTTTTGTTCCTATCTCCATCCATCTATTCATCCATTCATCCATGTACGATTTCATCAATCCATCGATCCATGTACCCTTTCGGTCATCCATCAATCCATGTACCATTATGTTCATATTTCCATCCATCTATTCATCCATTCATCCATGTACAATTTTATCCATCCATCCATCCATGTACCCTTTCGGTCATCCGTCTATCCATGTACCTTTTTGTTCATCTCCATCCATCTGTCCGTCCGTCCAACCGTCCATCCATCCATCCATTCACCAATCCATGTACCATTTCATCCATCCATCCGTCCATTCGTCCGTCCATCCACCCATCCATGTACCATTTCATCCATCTATCCATGTACCCTTTCGATCATATCTCCATCCATTCATCCATCCATATACCCTTTTGTTCATCATTTATCCATCCATTTACCCTTTCGTTCATCTCCATTCATCCATCCGTCCATCCATCTGTCCATCCATGCATTATCCAGATACCCTTTCATTCATCCATCTATCCTTGTACCCTTTCGTTCATTTCTCCATCCGACCGTCCGCACATCTATCCATCCATCCATCCATCCATCCATTAATGCAACCAACTAAACTGACTGTCTGTCTGCTTGTCTATCCATCCATCCATGCATCCATTCATCCCTCACTCCCGCCAGCTCTCCATCTATCTTTTTTCAAACAAACCATCCCAACATTAATCAATCTGTTCCACAATACATGTATATAACTATACAGCCTTGGTTCATGATTGGTTATTTAGCCAAATACCTGTCAAACCATTTACTGATGCTTGGATGTCATGATGCTAAATCCATTCATATATCTTTACATCTTTTTATAAAGCAATCCTTTCATCTAAAAAGACCAGTGTATTGACTTCTTTGTTTGTTTTTCTCTGTAGCGGTGCTGTTTGGTTCAGTGGCTGGCAGTCTGCTGTGTCAGGTGATGTACTCTCTTCTTCTGCTGCCATTGGCTGTGGTCAAACCTCTCCTTCCTCATCTGCTCACTCTGCTTGAACATCTCAATGAGCTCAACTGTTATCTGCCCAACACTGCACACCTAGAGGACATGGAGCTGGAAGGAAACTTACAGGGTAAGCATTGAACTTGGTAATTCCTTGGAAACATTACCTTAAAGGGATAGTTCACACAAAAATGAAAATTCCCTCATTATTTACTCACACTTAAGTGGTTCTAAACTTTGATGAAACTAAAAACAAGAAATTCTGAAGAATGTTGGCAAAAAGCAGCTATTGACATCCATAGTAGGGACAAAAAATGGAAATCAATGGCTTCTTTATCCTACATTCTTCAATATACCTTCCTTTATGTTTTACTTTTAGAACAAGTGGAGGTTAAGTAAATGATGACAACATTTTCTATCCCTTTAATGACAAACTGAATAAAATCATTGAAATAGAACAGTCAATAACTATGTTTTCACACTTCTTTTTTCCATTGTAGAACCATCTGAAATTTCTGAGCCAATCGTGATGGCAGAATCGGATGATTGGGCGTGGCTTTTAGATTTAGAGAGGTCTGTGGCTCTTGCTATTGGCCGGTGTCTGGGAGGGATGCTACAAGGCCCACCTCCATCCATCCAGGAGAAAACGACAGAGTTCTGGCTGTGTAACCCACTTCTGAGAAATGGGCTGGAGGTTGACTTTGAACAGCTGGGTAATGACATGCCACCAGAGGCAGCAGCTTTTGTTTACATCGTAATGTGAATGAATATAGATCAATCAATTTTTATGTTGTCTTGACTTGCAGACTGGGCAATGGGTTGGCTGACTGAGGCGGTGTTTATGGGTTGTGGGGATGTAAGACTAACCGAACTGCGCCTGTCAGAAGAAAACACAACACTGGTGGAACTAGCTCTCGGCTCTCCACGAGAACCTGCCAGCGCCCTCTGGAGAAAGATGAAGGAGTATGCAGCCACTAGAGGTGAGAAGATCTGTTAAAGCAGTGGTTATCAACCACGTTCCTTGGGGGCCTCCAGCACTACATGTTTTGCATGTCTCCTTTATCTGTTACACCCTTTTCAGATCTTGCAGTGTCTGTTAATAAGCTGATGATCTGGATCAGATGTGTTTGGTTAAAGATGCATGAAAATATGCAGTGCTGGTGGTCCTCCAGGAATACGGTTGAGAAACACTGTGTTAAAGGGATGGTTCACCTTAAAATTGTAATTCTGTCATCAATTACTCAGCCTTCACTTGTTCCAAACCAGTTGGCGTTTCTTTCTTCTGTTGAACAGATACTGATGAATGTTCTGAAAAAACAGCTATTGACTTGCATAGTCTTCTTGTTTCTTCTAATGATTTCAGTGGCTGCTTTTTTCCGATGTTCATCAGTATATCTTGTTTTGCGTTCAGCAGAAGAAAGGAATTCATAAGAGTTTCAGAACCTAGAGTAAACTGTGAGACATGTTTTATTTTTGTTATTTTTTTAAGGAAAGTTTTCTTTAAAAAGGGGTGTCAGTTAACCATTTTAAAGGATTTATTGTGTTTATATAAAAAAATCACATAATTTCGTACATATTTCACCTACAGTATATTGACCTTATTCTGCAATACAGAAGTGCGCTCGTTTTTGCAATTTGTTTTAGAATTCAGTTGCCTGTGGGAAAATTACTAGGAATAATAAACCGCAGAAAACGGTCAAACCATTCACTCTACAAACAAGTGTGTTTATGACTATAAGTAAAAATAACGATAATATAAGATAAAAATATTAGTTTGCTAAATCAAGCAGCATAATGAGCTGTTTTTAACATCTAAAAATCAACAGTCGTAAATGTCGCTGCTCCTGCTTGCACATGAAGTATAAGGTCAATACAATGTTGTTTTTGCTCTCATAAATGCAATCAGTTGGTTTCATGTTTAAACTAGTTTTTTGTTTTAATATTTGCAAACAATAATACTAAATGATGATTTATTTATTTATTCATATGTATATTTACATTCATATGTATATTTACACAATTAATATGTAATACAATGAAAACAACATGACAAATACCAGAAATTTGAAGAATGTAATTTTTGTACATGTACATGACTGGAAGCGAATGACACCAAACTCTGTTGACTAACTCAACAAAGGAATAAATGAGTGAATAAATACATTAATGATTAGATTAGTGATTTAATCAATAAACAAACAAATATATATATCTATTTTTGTACAATTTTATTCATCCATCCATCCATCATTTTCATTCATCCTTGTACCCACTCATTCATCTCTCCATCCAACCATCTTTGTACCTTTTCATTCATCCCTCCATCCATTTTGTATCCTTTCATTTATCTCTCCATCCATTTCTTTTTCTAAAAATTCATCCCAACATTTGTCCATCTATTCCACAATACATTTATGTAACTATACAGCCTTGGTTCATAATTGGTTATGTGGCCAAATATCTCAATAACCCAACAAAGAAATACATGAATTAATAAATGAGGGAATAAATACATTACATACATATATGAGTGAATTAATGTATTAACAAACTAATAAATAAAGAGCCTAAAGTTAGTAAAAAAACTGGTATGTTTTGCCAGCATTATAAAACACTTGGTGATCGTTAAAAAATGTTTTGACTCCAGAATACTGCAGTCAACCAATCAGTATCCATCTGTCTATCCATCCATCCATCCATCCATCCATCCATCCATCCATCTGCCCTTTCATCCATCTATCCATTCATCCATCCATCCATCATTTCTTCCATCCATCCATCCATCCATCCACTTTTATCCATCCATCCGCCCTTCCATCCATCCATCCATCCATCCGGCCTTTCATTCATTCATCCAACCATCATCCATCCGCTCTTTCTTTCATTCATTCCATCCATCCATCCTTTTATCCATCCATCCATCCATCCATCCATCCGCCTTTTCATCCATCCATCCATCCATATATCTGCCTTTTCATTCATCTATCCATCCATCCATCCATCCATCCATCCATCCATCCATCCATCCATCTTCCCTTTCATCCATCCATCCATCTATCCAGCCTTTCATTCATTTATCTATCCATCATCCAGCCGCTCTTCATCCATCCATCCATCCATCCATCCATCCGCCCTTTCATTCATTCTTCCATCCATCCATCCGCCCTTTCATCCACCCATCCATCCATCCATCCATCTATCCATCCACCCTTTCATCCATCCATCCGCCCTTTCATTCATTCTTCCATCTATCCATCCGCCCTTTCATCCACCCATCCATCCGTCCATCCATCCGCCTTTTCATCCATCCATCCATCCATCCATATATCTGTCTTTTCATTCATCTATCCATCCATCCATCCATCTTCCCTTTCATCCATCCATCCATCCATCCAGCCTTTCATTCATTTATCTATCCATCATCCAGCCGCTCTTACATTCATCCATCCATCCATCCATCCATCCGTCCTTTCATTAATTCTTCCATCCATCCGCCCTTTCATCCACCTATCCATCCATCCATCTATCCATCCGCCCTTTCATCCATCCATCTGCCCTTTCATTCATTCTTCCATCTATCCATCTGCCCTTTCATCCACCCATCCATCCATCCGCCCTTTCATTCATTCGTCCATCCATCCATCCATCCATCTGACCTTTTATCCATCCATCCATTGGGCCTTTTATCCATCCATCCATCTATCCGGCCTTTCATCCATCCATCCATCCATCTGCCCTTTCATCCACTCATCCATCTGCCCTTTCATTCATTTGTCCATCCATCCATTGGGCCTTTTATCCATCCATCCATCCGGCTTTTCATCCATCCGTCCATCCATACATCCATCTGGCCTTTCATTCATCTGTCCATCCATCCGCCCTTCCATCCATCCATCCATCTGCCCTTTCTCCATCCGTTCATTGCATTTATATAACTATATAGCCTTGGTTCATAATTGGTTATGTGGCCAAATATCTGTCAAACCATTTATTGACGCATCTGTCAAGTCATCTATTCATAAATTTAGCATCCATCAGTCCATCCCTCAATCTGTTTATGTGCGTTTATATTTATTTGCATCCGCCAGTAAATCTTTACATCCAGTCAGTATATATAATGAACCAATCAGTATCAGGTTTTCCACATAGTCGCATAATAATTTCTGTTGTCATGTAAAATCTAAATACTGACCCTCACAGTGTGTGTGTGTTTGTGTTTCTCAGACTGGGACAGTAGTGGATCAGTGGGCGACTCTCTGTTAGAAATGGCCTGTCGCTGTAGTTTGGCTGCTTTACTCAAACACACTGGCCTTCATGAAGCCTACTGGCAGGACAAGTGAGTAAATCCACACTTTCTCTCTCCTCACCTACATCTCTTTTTACACCATTATCTCCCTACGCCTCGCTTCTGCCATAGTGTATTGAACTCTCTAATCACTTGACCCATATTAAATGAATATATGCTCTATTTTTAACGAATGGCCCTATATGTGGATAATAAAGAGTCATATCCTGTTGTTTTTGGCTGTAGGGTGTGAAATCTCACATGATAAACGCCTCGGCCAGAATGACTCATTAGTTAGAGTGAGAGTTTAGTGAAATTGACTGTCATGTTTGTGGATGAACCTTGAGGGATGAACTGATAGTTTAAAAGTCTGTTCTAAAGGTGTTTGTGTGTGTGTTTGGCTGCAGATATGAGCCCTGCGAGGTGCTGATTGAAATATATCAGGTGGTGTATAAAATCCGCAGCACGCTAGTGGCCTATAAAGAGAGCATAGGAAACACAACCAGTGTCCAAACAACGGCTTCCACCAAACAGGTAAAAAATAACAACAACAAAACAACAACATCAAAACAGTCACCGTTGAATTACATATGAAGAGTTCAGATGCAAAACCCTCTAAATCCATCAGACCTCTTTTCTTGTTAATGAGCATTTTCTATCAGGCTCCTCTGATTAGGTTCAGAAGTTTAATTTTATAGGTAATGATAAGGTTATTAGCTAGTAAATAAAATACAGTTTAGACAATTCTTTGGTTTTTAGCAAGGTAAATTTTCTTTTGCGTCAAAACCAGCTAAATCCACTTGTGCTTTTTCTGCAAAAACCTCTAAATCCACCTATTGGGACAAGACAGTGTAATTAGTTGAAAAATCACTAAAGATGCAATTAGAAATTATTTTAACAAACAGAAAACACATTATACAAACCACCTAAAATACATAAATCTGTC
This sequence comes from Danio aesculapii, assembly GCF_903798145.1. Lineage (NCBI taxonomy): Eukaryota > Metazoa > Chordata > Actinopteri > Cypriniformes > Danionidae > Danio > Danio aesculapii. The sequence continues at coordinate 35,263,459 of NC_079455.1, read as the reverse complement.
AAGTAATTGGCGGTTCATTCCGCTGTGATAAACCAGGGAAAAAGCAGAAGGAAAATAAATGAATGAAATCTGTCAAGTAAATGCATTAATCAGTAACATTAAAACTGACATTAATTAAATCTGTTGTCATTTCTGATATTTGGGATTTAGATTTAATGCAAGTAGAGCAATGTAAACATTGTAAACTAAGCTTGGTAGATTCAAATAATGTAGTGTAAAAACATTGTGAAACATCACTATCTGTGCATTTTCCATTATTAAAAAAAAGCTTATGAGACGTATAGGTATTATGAAGTAATATAAATAATGTATAGTTTTATGTATTATATTTATCTTTTAAAAATAGCTTACATTAGCAAATAAAACACAAGACTTACTGGGCTAAAAGGGGATGCCTCAGACAATTTTAGAAGCTGTCATTCATTCATTCTCACCATACTTAAGGTCTTGGTCTCTTGTTTATCCTCATAGCATCCACATGGGATGAAAGAACGGCATCGTAACTCTGTCTTTCGTGAAACGCAGTTGCCGTTTAATGTATAGTAAATCTGACTTATTCAAAGTAGTATCGATGCGCAAAAAAGTAATGAATGCATGTTACACTTCCGACTGTACATTGTGGTTTTTTTTTCTTTATAATGCAGAGTTTTGAGGTAAGGGATGTTTTGGTTTGCCATTCACTGACAGTCGGACAGGCTCATCCAGTTCATCAAACTGTTTTAAAATCGATTAAACTCTTTTAAAATCTAAATCGGAAGCGGAATAAAACAGTTCCCTCATGAAAGCCGGCATATCAGCGCGCTGCTACATTGAAAACATATGATTCGATTCGCGCCTTCTGATTGGTTCTCGGGACATATCGGCTTTTGCTGTCAGTGGCGTTTAGTGGCTTTTGCCAACAAACTGTATTTCTGAATGTGCTTACCCTGGGATTTGGATGATTTGAAGCAAATTTATTTGTTGATGGTGTACTACATGCCTAAACGAACATAAGCACTCACTTAATGTCATTAGCTCATTTATGGCGGAAGTGGCGTTTAGCGGCTTTTGCATCTGAACTCTTCATATACAGTGTTTTCTGATATTACTAGTAAAATGAATAATAATGTCAGAATTTATATTTGACCAGTGTATATTTGTGTTTTGTTATACTGCTGAAGTCAAAAGTATTAGCCCTCTTGAGAATTTTTTTCTTTTCTTTCTCAAACATTTTTCAAATGTTTAACAGAGCAAAGTTTTTTCCACTGTATTTCCTATAATTCTTCTGGAGAAAGTCTTATTTGTTTGATTTCGTCTAGAATAAAGTAGTTTTAACCATTTTAAGGTCAATATAATTAGCCCTCTTATGCAATATATATTTTTTCGATAGTCTACAGAACAAACTATCATTATACAATGACTTACCTAATTACTCTAACCTGCCTAGTTAACCTAATTAACCTTCTTAAGCCTTTAAATGTCACTTTAAGCTGTATAGAAGTGTCTTGAAAAATATCTAGTCAAATATTATTTACTGTCATCATGGCAAAGATAAAAGCTAAAACTATTATGTTTAGAAATGTGTTGAAAAAACTCTTGTTTCCATTAAACAGAAATTGGGGGAAAAATATACAGGGGGCTAATAAATCTGACTATTTACTACCATCCAAGATCTTGTAATCAGTGAAATTTATTCATAATATTATTTTAAGTTATTTAGAAGTGATAGTAAAGACATTTACGTTAAATATTAAACAATTCAAATAAAGTCCTTAATAAATTTGTTCATCAAAGAAACTTAAAAAAAAGCATCACAGTTTCCTTTAAACTCTATCATAAATAATATTTTTTTTAATAAACATGGTTTTGGGTAACATTTTTACGTTTGTTTTATTCCATAAAAGTCTGATATTTCTTCCCAAATTTTAAATATAAGTATTGTCATTTAGAGATGTTTCTCCCACACCAGAAATCAAGATATTTTTAAAAATAACAAATGTTTTCATTTTCTATGATTTATTTATTTTTAAGTTAAAACATTGTTATAATGTTGTCTAATGTTTGCAAATGAATGACTTAATGACTTTTTTGTTATTTTGATCTAAAATAAAATGAATGAATGAAATAAATGAAATAAAATTAAATTAATGAAATAAAATGCCTCTAAGTAAAATAAAAAAATGTTCTAAATGAAATTTTTTATTTAAATTCCGAAGACAAAATTATGTTTTACACAGTGGTCTCTAAATTGTATTTCCATAAAATATACATGACAACTTAATGTAATAGTGGCACGGTGGCTCAGTGGTTAGTACTATCACTGGCTGGCCTAGATGGTATTTCTGTGTGGAGTTTGCATGTTCTCCCTGTGTTGGCATGGGTTTCCTCTGAGTGCTCCGGTTTCCCCCACAGTCAAAAGACATGCACTTATAGAGGAATTGAATAAACTAAATTGGCCGTAGTGTATAAGTTTGTGTATGTATGTTTCCTAGTACTGGGTTGCAGCTGGAAGGGCATCCTTTGTGTAAAACATATCCTGGATAAGTTGGCGGTTCATTCCGCTGTGGCGATATCTGAAATAGAGACTAAGCTGAAGGAAAATGAATGAACTTAATGTAATTTAAATGAAAACTTTCCCTATCTGAAACAACTGTTATGTTATTACCTTATGTTTATAACATAAGCCAACATAATCAGCATTCTTCTGTGTTGTGTCTGGTCCAGGCTTCGTTAGGCTCTCAGAGTCCCAGTGAGGAGAGGCAGGAGGCAGGAAGTTCAGGAGAGCAGACGGGAAGAGATGCTGAATCCAGCAGTCAGACGCCCCATGCAGCCGAACACAACCAGGACGATCCCTTAGAGGAGGAGACACCCAGCATCAGCAGTATGTACCTGCCGGGTAAACACTCTGCTTTCTGTGTTTTTGCCCACAGAGCAACTGTGTGCTGCTGATGCACAGACAACACAGACAACTTCTACAGCACTTTTAAAGACACATTTCAGAGCAGCTTTACAGAATGTTATGTTAACGTTTATAACTTCTAAATATCTTTCATGCATTCTGAGCTCTTTTAGCAGCTGAGAAGTGGGTGGTAATATATAGATTTCATATCAACAGCAATAAAGCTGTTATATTTCACAGGAAAGCTAATAATAATATACTAATAATATATATATATATATATGTATGTATTATTATATTATATTATATTATATTATATTATATTATATTATATTATATTATATTATATTGTATTGTATTGTATTGTATTGTATTGTATTGTATTGTATTATATTATTATATATTATATTATATTATATTATATTATATTATATTATTTTATATTATATTATATTTTATATATATATATATATATATATATATATATATATATATATATATATATATATATATATATATATATATATATATATATATATATATATATATATATAAATACTCATTTCTAATAACTGATTTATTTGAACTTTGCCATGATGACAGTAAATAATATTTGACAAGATATTTTTCAAGACACTTCTATACACCTTAAAGTGACATTTAAAGGCTTAACTAGGTTAATTAGGTTAACTAGGCAGGTTAGGGTAATTAGGCAAGTTTTTGTATATGTGTGTATATGTGTGTGTGTGTGTGTATATATATATATATATGTATGTATGTATGTATGTATGTATGTATGTATGTATATACAGTTAAAGTCAGAATTGTTAGCTCCATTTTGAAATATTTTTTTCTTTTTTAAATATTTCCCAAATGATTTTTAACAGAGCAAGGAAATTTTCACAGTATGTCTGATAATATTTTTTCTTCTGGAGAAAGTATTATTTGTTTTACTTCGGGTAGATGTCTACAGAACAAACCATCATTTTACAATAACTTGCCTAATTACCCTAACCCCCCCTAGTTAACATTAGTAACCTAGTTAAACCTTTAAATGTACCATAAAGCTGTATAGAAGTGTCTTGAAAAATATCTAGTCAAATATTATTTTCTGTCATCATAGCAAAGATAAAATTATTAGAAATGAGTTATTAAAACTTTTATGTTTAGAAATGTGTTGAAAAAAAATCTGCTCTCCGTTAAACAGAAATTGGGGAATAAAATAAACAGGGGGGCTAATAATTCTGACTTTAACTGTATATGTATATGTGTGTATATATATATATATATATTGGAGTTGGAGTCAGAATTCCTTCTTTTTTGTCCTCGGCTGCTCACATGCCTGCGTGGGATTGTGTTGAAATATTTTAAATTTAATATGTTATACATGTACATTTATATGAATATAGACGCATATTGACTTATATATAAATATGAGTCAATATTTTTTAATTTAATATTTTATACATGTGTCTGTGTGTATCTGTCTGTCTGTCTGTCTGTCTGTCTGTCTGTCTGTCTGTCTGTCTGTCTGTCTGTCTATCTATCTATCTATCTATCTAATATAGTAATATAATAATATAAACAGTACATGGACCAATATTATATAAATACAAACTTTTATTTTGTATGCGATTAGTCACGATTAATCGTTAAACAGCATTAGTTTATAATAGCATAATAGAGGCACTTGTGACCGTTCCAGACTGTTCCACAACTAATAATACACTACAAATTTGAATGAATTGGTGCATGTATGAAACTTGTTGCTCTCATTTTTTCCATGATGGTTGTAAATTAATGTGGAATTATTTGCTCTAAATCTCTTCCTCTAGTGTTGTGTTGTGTAATTGTAAATTGTTTCATGATGTCTTCCTACTCCACAGAAGTGCTGCAGTGTTTTCTGGCCACTCGTGAAGCCATGCAGCTCCAGCAGAATGAGACTGTGTACGAATCGTCTGGCACCAGCACATTACCCAGCAGCACCGAGAGCCCAGGAACGCCAGACAGAGAGCCTTCTCAGCGGCCCTGGGACCACCACAGCACCTCCGATCAGGGCCTGCCCTTCCCTGCCGCCTGCCACCTGCTGGTGTCCCGCTGCCTCTTCCTGCTGCTGGGTGTCCGAGCTGCTTGGCAGGAGGAGAGCGTGTCTTCACAGACTCCCACTGAGAGCAGCTTGGCCAGGTTTTGTTTGTGTACTCTTATAAAGTATTTGCATGAAATGAAACTCAGTGGGCTTTCACGCTAGCACTTTTGGTGCCCACCCTGGCTCATTTGATGTCAGTTTGGTTTGTTTGGATAAAGTGTACATTTTCTGAACTTGAGTGTGCACTGTAACCGAGTCCATCTGAAAAGCGTTGGTGATGCAAACATATACCATGGTTCAGAACTCTAATCCTGCGTGTAAACACAGGCCAGTGAGGGCAGGTGATTCAGTCACACTTAGGGTGCTTTCACACCTGTGATTTGGTTCATTTGGTCCGGACCAAGGGCAACAAATGATACCTTGTAACATTTTTCTGCCATTTTGGGTCCTTTTCACACCACACTGATTGCTTTGGTCCGAACCAGTTGAAAACAACCATTCATACTGTATTTTTATATGTTTAACAGAAAGAGACATTCTCCTTACCCTTTTGATCTTTTGCATAAACTAATGATAAATTGGCAAAAAACTAAATTAGTCCAAAATATAATAAAACTCAGGTAATGAAGTTTGCACCCTAAGTGATGAGTCTTTCTCACTCCACAGATCTCCACCCTACTATGAAGCTTTAGGTGCAAAGATGGAGTTGCAGTCCTCCTCTGAGAGAAGATTTAGTGAGAGAGAGGTATTTGTATTTTTATTATTGATGAATTGATCTGTTTGGGTGACGTTGTTGAATTTTTCTCATCCGAGTCTGTTTTGTCTTTCTTTTGTAGATACCAGATCAGTCTAAAAGCTCCTCAGGGTCTTTCAAGAATAAAATGGGTGAGTGATGCATTATGTGTCTGATCTCACGTCTGATCTTGCATATACAGTTGAAGTCAGAATTATTAGCCCCATGAATTATTCGCCCCCTGTTTATTTTATCCCCCAATTTCTGTTTAATGGAGAGATTTATTTCAGCACATTTCTAAACATAATAGTTTTAATAACTCATTTCTAATTTTATCTTTGCCATGATGACAGTAAATAATATTTGACTAGATATTTTTCAAGACACTTCTATACAGCTTAAAGTGACATTTAAAGGCTTACCTAGGTTAATTAGGTAAACTAGGCAGGTTAGGGTAATTAGGCAAGTTATTGTATAACAATGGTTTGTTCTGTAGACCATCGAGAAAAAAATATAACTTAAAGGGGCTAATAATTTTGACCTTAAAATGGGTTTTAAAAAATTAAAAACTGCTTTTATTCTAGCTGAAATAAAACAAATAAGACTTTCTCTAGAAGAAAAAATATTACCAGACATACTGTGAAAATTTCTTTGCTCTGGTTAACATAATTTGGGAAATATTTCAAAAAGAAAAAAAATCAAAGGGGGGCTAATAATTCTGACATCAACCGTATAAATATTATGTATTGCATGTCTGATCTCTAATATGTCTAATTTCATAATCTTTTTTCTAATTTCTCATGTCATCTCGATATAATAGATCTCTCACATATCTGATCTCACTTATGATTAGACACATTTTATAACATTTTCATATTCCATTAGTTTCTTCATATTTTCTATATTTATGACCTTGTTTTTTTTTTTTTTTTTTTTAATCTGATTACACTTATTATTTTGTATGCTTCATTTATTATACCTGATCTCTCACATACCCAATCTCCTATGTCTGATTGCACATATTTTACATCTTATATGTCTGGTCTAAAAATATATGGATTTGTTTTTGCTTTACCCGTCTGATGTCACAGCTCAGACCATTGATGCACTTATTTTTCCATGTCTGATATTAACTGTCTGATCACATTGTTTACATTTTGTGACACATTACATTGTTCATTTAACTGATCTCACATGTCTGATGTTTCATATTTGATCCTTAACTACGTCTGATCTCACTTTTATCATTTCTTATGTCACTTCTAACATAACTGATCTGATCCCATCCCTGATCCCACATGTATGATTTCACATGTCTGATATTTTTACAGCTTACATATCTTATCGTAAACAGTTGGATTTGCATCTTTGATGTTTTACCGGTCTGATGTCTCAGTTCAGAACTTAGACAAATCAGATTTCTGTCTGATTTCAGCTGTCTGATCTCATGGTTGTTTCTAACCTCTATGTAATTGGTTTAACATTTGTCTGTATGATTTCTCACATAATTAACACCGCAAAGGCGCTTTTTGCTTTGACTTCTTGTCTTGTTTCTAGACAAGATATCTAAAAATTCTTAAATCAAGAAACATTTTCAAGTAAAAAAAATGTTTTGTTTTCAGAAATATTAAGTGAGTTTTTCCTTAAAACAAGATAAATAATCTGCCATTGGGGTACTTAAAATAATCTTGCTTTCAGTTTGAAATAAGTTTATCTTGCTTACCCCACTGGCAGATTATTTACCTTGTTTTAATGTAAAACTCACTTAATTTTGACTTATTATCTTAATAAAAAAACATATTTTTACTTGTATAGAAACAAGACAAAAACTGTGAGACAAGCATTTTTGCAGTGTATATATCTGATCTTACGCACAGTCCATTTGTTGATCACCTGTGTAATAAATCTGGTGATCTCGCATCATGTGATCTCCGAAACCTGTGTCTCAGACATCTGATCCCACACATCTAATCTGATCTCACGTTTAAGATCACATATTTCCCTCACCATTAATAAGGTTAACTAGGCAGGTTAGGGTAATTAGGCAAGTTATTGTATAACGATGGTTTGTTCTGTAGACCATCGAGAAAAAATTATAGCTTAAAGGGGCTAATAATTTTTACCTTAAAATGGGTTTTAAAAAATTAAAAACTGCTTTTATTCTAGCCGAAATAAAACAAATAAGACTTTCTCTAGAAGAAAAAATAATATCAGACATACTGTAAAAATTTACTTGCTCTGGTTAACATCATTTGGGAAATATTTCAAAAAGAAAAAAAATCAAAGGGAGGCTAATAATTCTGACGTCAACCGTATATATTATGTATTGCATGTCTGATCTCTAATATGTCTATATCTAATCACATCTAATCTGATCTCAAGTTTAAGATCACATATTTCCCTGTCTCTCTCTCTTCACGTAAACTACAATCCTCAATTTAGTTCATCCTTCATGTTAATGAGTCTTGTTTCTTGCTGTAGGTCTTCCTCTTTGCTCTTTGGGCATCATGAAAGATGCTTGGGAACGGCTGCGCCAGTGCATCAGTCCTACCACCGTGTTGTGCCCAGGCGGAGGAGGCACACCCATCCTGGCACAGGTCTTCCATTTCCTGTGTGGGAGCCTCCTGCGAACCTCCCCTCTGATGGACAAAGATGGAGGCACACACGCTGATCCTAAAGCCATCACCGTAGCCATGGCACAGCAACACCAAAGAGCTCAGGTGGAAAACTCATAGCTACAAATTCAGGCTTTAATAAAAAAAACAATCCACTTTTAATGTTATTTTTTTAAATAGGCTCATTTTAAAAGTCACCTAGAGTTAAACAAGTTAAGGTGTACCATTTTTTTTTAATCCATTCAACTGATGTCTGTGTCTGGCAGGAGCACTTTTAGCTTAGCTTAGCATAAGTCATTGAATCTGATTAGACCATTAGCATCTCACTCAATATATTTTTTTCTCTTGAAAGCTTGACTCTTCTGTAGTTACATTGTGTACTAAGACTGACGGAAAATGAAAATAAGCTATTTTCTAGGCTTGTATGGCTATAATAATAATAATACATTTATTTGTAATGCACTTTTCTTAAACTACAAGGCAAAATACTAACAATACAAGGCAAGCAAAACAGCATAACAATATAAGATGCAACAATAAAAATATTAACTATAAGATGGAATAAAAACCCCAAGGTTACGCACCTGGGTAGAAGGAGACAGTTGAACATTATCAACCGCAAGTGCGAAATCCTTATACCTAACCCTAACAGGGGCGCCGCTGAGGGGGTGTGGGGGGTTGGGTGGAGTTGGAACGATTCTAAGGGCCCATGCATTTAGGGGGCCCCCAGAGACATTATCAAGCCCCCCCCACCATTTTTTTCTTAATGACATTCACAGATGAATTGTTCACCACAAAACTAGCAATGTGAGCTAACAAAATCAACACGGTTAGTTTTCATGTGTACTTTAAAGTCTTAAATTTGACATGGTCAAATGTGGGAAAACACCCCACTCGCATTCTGGCGTGAAAATAATGCAACTATTCTACAATGGCGGCACCAGACGCAATCAATTCATCTCCTATGAATTGTCAGTCATTGATATGCACCCCACCCCCCCACCCCCTCCCGCCAATTTGAGTTTGAGACACCTGGTCTGAAGAGATTCAATGATCTATGCTAAGCTAAGCTTAAATTGCTCACACCAGACCCAGAGATCAGTTTAATGAATTAAAAAAATTATACATTTGAACTCTAGAGGACTTGTAAAAATGTTTAAAAACTATAAATGAAAAGTTTTTTTTAAAAACAAATTTTTTTTTATTGTTGTGTTCCATTTAAACTAAATGGGAAACAAGTATATAGGTCTTAAACCTGTATGAACCGGAAGCTGCCATTTTTTTATTTATTTATTTATTTATTTATTTTTCATATTGTGACATAGTTCCTAGAGAAAATAGAATATTAAATGAGAAAACAGTAGGTGTGGCTCGTTTTTTTCTACTGTAAGCTGATTGGATGTAGTAATATAGGCATTTCATTTAGAAAGATTGGGAATGGGTTTGGGGAGAGTTATCACAACCTAACAGTCACGTCCTCACCATTTCTGTTTGTTGTCATAACTGACAACTGAAGGGGCGTGGTTAAGTATGTTAGCCACGCCCAATACCTTAGACAGACAAAATCTGAGAATTTAACTGAAACAAACAAGAAGTGCATTTATTTTTTTTATTTTAGTTTTAGCATTTTTTTTCTTAATGACATTCACAGATGAATTGTTCAACACAAAACTAGCAATGTGAGCTAACAAAATCAACACGGTTAGTTTTCATGTGTACTTTAAAGTCTTAATTTGACATGGTGAAACAGAAATAACTGTTGTTTTTTTCCATTCGATACTAGTTAAAGTGCATTAGAATTAATCATGCATTGACCTTCTTTTCAGGTTCGTTTGGAGGCTTTGTGTCAGATTTCCTCGTTCCTGTCAGAAATGGAGGAAAAGAGTGTCGGCTCTCTAGCGCCTCCACGTTTTCCAGGCCTCCTGCAGTCGGTGCAGCTACAGTTCCTCTCGGGCTGCTTTGGTCTGGGAGCCCCGATCACCGGCAGTTTAGCGGCTCCTAACAACAAAATTCACCATTACACCGTAAGTGTACACACATGCCATGAAAATGTGGTGTTTGCATGGCTAACGATCAAATCCTTATGGGTGATACAGGTTTTCATATTGAAGTAATGTTTTTGTGTGCAGGCTGGGACTCAGTCGGCTCCTATCAGTGTTCAGAGAGAGTTACAGTGTGCAGCTCATATGCTCTACCAGCAGCTGGTGCGTGTGCTCAGACAGAAGGTGGCACTAGAGAGAGAGCAGGCAGGTGGGTAATGCTTCTCAGTCTATATATAAACATATATTCATTTATTCATTTTCTTTAGGATCAGTTCCTTTGTTCATCAGGGGTCTCCACAGCGGAATGAACCGCCAACTTATCCAGCATATGTTTTACTCAGCGGATGCCCTTAAAGCTGCAACCCAGCACTGGGAAACATCCATACACACTCATTCACACACATACACGATGGCCAATTTAGCTTATTCAATTCACCTGTACCACATGTCTTTGGACTGTGGGGGAAACCGGAGCACCCAGAGGAAACCCACGCGAACAAGGGAAGAACATGCATGGTCCACACAGAAATGCCAAATGACCCAGCCGGGACTCGAACTAGCGACCTTCTTGCTGTGAAGCGACAGTGCTAACCTCCAAGCCACCGTTTCGCCCTATATATTTATTATATATAATATATATGTTATTTATTTATTTATTTATTTATTTAATAATAGTAATTATTTATTTTATATAATTTTTTTATTTATTAATTTTATTTATTTATTAAACCACTTTATTTAAAACTTTATTTGAATATTGACTTAAAAATTTACTTTTTTAAACTACCATTATACAGATTATAAAACACCATGAAAACTATTAAATGCTAAATAAATTTTACTTGTTTACTAAATAAATAATACATTTTACTTACATTTATGCATTAATTTTTGTTTTTCTTTCAGTGTCATGCATTTTTTATTAAATAAATAAATAAATAAATAAATAAATAAATAAATAAATAATAATAATATGAATGCATCTTAATTATATTAATAAAAAACTTTTACATTATCTATTTTACAAAATGTTATAAATATTCTACTGGTCAATTTAAATACATTTTACTTTGTAATGTTTTTGAAATGAGGCTATTGTGTTCACAAAAGCATCAATAAATAACAATTAAATAATTTAAATAATTAGAAATATGGTGGACAGTAATATTTTGAAAATAAAATGCAATATTCACTATTATGTATTTTATTTCAAATTGTTTAAATTTTGATGTGTTACTGTGTGTGGAATACTGTGTGTGGATACTGTGTATCTCTTAATATTTAAGTGTGTAAACTTTTTATTGATCAAGTTGCGGCACAGCCATTTTCAATGTTGACAATAATAAAAAAGTATATGTATTATTGAGCAGAAAGAAGCGTTTCAGAAGGATTTGGGAAGAATTACGCGTCACTGAAGATTGTAGTAATGATGCTAAACATTCTGTTGTGCATCAGATTTAAAAATCTTGACTGAATTTCATAGCTTGGCGTCATCATAGTACTTAAATAATACACCAGTAATTTATTAGCTTTATAACCAATATGGTTTAATTCCTCATTACAGTAAAAAATTTTTAAAGGTCTCCATTTATTTATAGACCATATAGGGTGGGGACACTGTTCTGGATAGACTGCTGTGAATACATTTAGTCTTTAAAGAGTTTTTTTTTTTTAACTCTTAGTTATGTTGAAAAATGTGTATGTATTCGACTAGGTTTTGCTTGGTTGACATTTAAAATATGTGTCTAAGAAATAACTGTGATTTAATTTAATTGATTTATTTTTTTGATGCGGGAAGTAAAAATGTGGACCAACCAGGCCATTAGAAAAAAAAAAATCCTAGTGCCCTGTATAAGTCTGAAATTTCATTCATACTGGTCTTAAAAAGTCGTACATTTGACTTGGTGAAACCTGCAGAAGCGCTGTTTTAATTAAATAGTGATTTCCCATATGTCTGTGTCTTTTTAGGTTCTTATCAACACCTGCTGTTAGCCACAGTCTTCGCTCTCAATTTCCACTATCAGCCGGTGGATCTGGTGGTGATTATTAAATGTGGCGTCCTGGAGATCTTGTCCACGTTGACTGATAACACCTGTGTGCTGGTGAACCAGCGCTGGCTCGCGGCCTCCATGTCCGGACACATGCAGCTAGGTGGAGCCGTCAAACTGGCTGCTGCCAGACTCCTGCAGATCTTCGCCATCGCTGCCAGGTTAGATTGATTGAATACAGAATGAGAGAACGCCTCATGTGAAGTGCTCTGAAAACTATACAGATTATAAACTGCTAGAGGATCATGTTTCATTATGCTAACACATGCGACACAACAAGAATCCAGCTACAAGCAATTTGACTGTCTTTACCAAAACACACACACACTCCTATTGTATTTTTTCCTTTTATGGACGTCAAAACGTCAATTTTTTCCAAAAATATATTATTTTGAGTTTAATAACAGAAAAAGAACTCAGACGGTTTTGGAACCACTTGAGTGAGTAAATAGTGAGTTTTATATATATATATACATACACTGTAAAAAATGCAGGGTTCCACACAATTCATTCATGTTGTCCCAACACAAATTGATTAAGTTAACTTAACACTTTTATTAAATCTGTGTAGATTAAACATAAAAAAATAAAGTTGTCCCAATTAAATCTCAAGAATTGTGTTGATTCAGCTTATTTTAAGATTATTTTATGTATGTATGTATGTGTATATATATATATATATATATATATATATATATATATATATATATATATATATATATATATATATATATATATATATATATATATATATATATATATATATATATACATATATATATATATAAAAACCAGGTACAGTCAAAAAATATAGAATACACAGTTTTAAATTGTGGGAAAAGTATAACGGTCAATATGGCGAATGAAGCTCCGCCTTCTAGTACAGAGGCCAATCATCGATTACCATAGACTGAGGATTCTCCGGGGGAGGGGCTCAGACCAGATGTGAGTTTCTGCAGATTTTGTGTGATTCAAATGTTTAGAAATGAAACTAAAGAAACAAATGTTGTCTAATTTTATTGGTGATTCCTATTTTTAAATTTAACTATAAGCTTGACAAGCAATTTTTGAGACTTTGATGTTTACCCATTCAAGCAGAATGTCTGAGCATACTGCCCAAGTGGCGTTTCAAAGATGCAGAGTGAAATAACTTGCCTTAAAGGGACTTTGGCACAGTTCAATTTAAACGTGTATCTACTTGTTTAGGGGGTTTACGAGGACATGAAAGTGTATAATGACATTGGTATGACCATCTGTAGTTGTACTCTTTTAAGGGTGCTTTCACACCTAGACGTTTGTTTCGGAACCTGCCTCATTTGCCCAGTTAGCGTGGTTCCTTTGTCATATGTGAATCCAGCAATCGCAGTCAGATCTGCCCCAAATCAATCAGTCTGAGATTGCCTGAATGAGGTGGTCTCGCCTCAATTTAAACGAACTCTAGAGCGAATTGATTGCAGTGAGATGGCAAAACGATCCAATGAACTAGCAAATCATAATATATCACGGTGTATTATGGTTAAGTAATAGGCATATATATATATATATATATATATATATATATATATATATATATATATATATATATATATATATATATACACACAGCTAATAGTTATACGAAGAGAGAATTATGAGTACTATGACTATTTTAGCAGAATGTGAAAGCATGCTGAAATATTAACGAGAGCTGTTTATCCGTTAGGAAATTGACCGAAATTACCATTGCATAACTTTTCCATATTTTAATCTTATGATATTTTTTTTAGGCCTATTGTTTTATTTATTTCAACATTGATCTGCTTCATGATCTGACTGCAGTCTTGGTTCATCTGTTATTTCGCTCTATAATTTAAGCCTATAATTCATAATTCTAGTCAACTTTTTTTTATAAATAGATTGATTCAAAAGATAACAAAAGCTGACAACTGAGAAGGGGCTGTATATAAGAAAAGTCTTACCTCTTTGATTTGGTGACGATGTCTGTGGGTGTCAAAATGAAAATGCACATTTTCGCTTGTGTGAAATATATAGGAATAAGATAATGTCTTATTCCTTATCATCATAGATTAAAATAAATAACAGCTGAGCGGAATCCACAGAAAAATAAACCTTGAAACTCTGACCAATGTGAGGAGAGTTTACTCGCACGTAACTTGTTTTAATTGTTTTGGTCAGTTTAGAAACTTTGCTGTGTAAAAGCGGACCACACCAAGAACAAAAATAAACATTGTAGCGATTTTAATCCCTGTTTTGGAACAAAACAATCGATCTACAGGTTTGAAAGCACTCTAATAGATTGTTTATGAAGACATGCCTTGTTTCCTCATAATTCTAAATTATTAAAAATCATACTTAATGGGCTTAATGGATATTCAAGATTGACCACAGGGTTGGGTTTAGGGGTAGGGTTGTGGGGTTAGGCCATATAATAAGCGGTTTTTACAGTATAAAATACATAATGTTTCGTTAACCGTAAATACAAGTGTTTGTGTGTGATCCTTATCTTCATCACATTGTAGGAATGTGTATTCCCTCAAGTATAGCAAACCCATTTTGACCATGTTTTTAGTTCCCATGAAGATAACTGCTCATAAATCTTCTAGAATTAAGTACTTTGAAAATGTGAAACTGCAAAATGTTTTCTGTGAGGTTTGAAAGAGGAGAGAATATACAGTCTGTACAGTATAAATATCATTACAGCTATGGGAAGTCCCCATAAAACAATGTATATGTGTTTCCTCCAGTTCCTGTGAAGAAGCCTTGCCGCTGGATGTGTCTCAGGCACTCATGGATGTAATGAGCGAGCAGCTGCAGGGGTTGTTACATGCAGTTTACCAGCAGGAGGTGCTAGAGAGGAACTCTACAGAGAGCATCCCAGAGGAAACACCAAAACAAGAAAGTGAGTCATTACATGACAAGATTCAGCTTTGTCTGTGTTTATTTGGAATGAAATATGTGACTGGCTTTTAAAATTCTGTGTTGAATTATTAGTAGACATATAAATATTATTTTTTATTTAAGGTGCAGATGTGGTTCGCAGTAGCAGCAGCAGGGTTGTGGAGTCCCAGCTCGCTGATTTTCTGGTCTTCCTAAGGCGTATTTGTCACTAAGGGTCGCCAAAAGAGTGTCTGCTTTTGTCAAGTGGATCGATCCACTGATGACAGTTATCTCCTACAAATGCAGCTCAGGAAATCCACGTTTCTACAACCTGAGGACAAAGCTGCTGGCCTTCCACATTCTAGAAGCTCTTCTGCCTGCCTGTGCGGACCCTGTCATCATGAAACAGGTGAGAAAGGAAGTGTCTTTTAGTTCGTTTTTTGTTCACTCAACACTTTAAACACTTTATTTAGACGTCAATGAAAGCATGTTTCAATTCATTTTTGCTTATTTTCAGATTGTTGAACAATTATTTAGCCTTTTGGCCACGTACATGTGGGAAGAACCCATGGCTCTGAGGAAAGCTGTAGATAGAGAGAGAACTGAAAGCTCTGAAAAGGTATTTGTTGCTGTGTTTATCTGTTGTGTGCACATTTCACACAATTATATATTTGTTTAATTATGACTGATGCTTTATTTGTTCTAATTTGTTTTCCAGGAGAGTGGAAGTGAAGATGAATGTATTCCCATTGGTGATTTCTCTTTTGATCCACATAAACTGATCTGTTGTTCTCTGGAGAGTGGGAATGTACTTTCTCATGGGTCCGGCGGAAAAGGATATGGTTTGGCAACCACCGCAATCACATCTGGATGCTTCATCTGGAAGGTACCAATGCAAAATACATTCACAGGTGTAGTCTATGTTGCCCCTAGCCAAAATATTGCTTAATCATATTAGCGCATACTCATAGTGTGTTAAACCATGTTAACAGTATGCAAACTGACTCTAGATACATAACAATGTTGTAACTCTAGCAGTGTGTTACATAAGTAATGTTGGTATTGTGTTAAATTGTGCAGTTTGGGCTGGATTGTGCTACAAACATGTTAGCAGCGTGTCAACTCTTGTATGTTAAAATGCATGTTGTGTTGAATAGTTGGAAGAGTGCTAACAATATGTTAGAAATATGTTTATTAATGCTATATTATGCTATATTAAATTGTGTCATGAAAATGTTAGCAACATGCTAAACATTAGCACATGCATATAATGTGTTAAAACATGTTAGTAGTATACTAAATCATGCTAGAAACATGTTAAACCCTAGCAGTCTGTTAAATAAATAACATTAGCCTTGTGCTAATATGTGCTTTGTGAGATGAATTATGCTACAGACATGTTAGCAGTGTATTAAATAACATTAGTAGTCTGCTAAAATGCGTGTCATGTTGAATTGTGGAAAACATGCTAACAGTATGTTAGAAACAAGTTATCTATGCTAAATAGTCATAAAAATGTTAGCAACGTGCTAAAACATGTTAACACATGCACATAATTTGTTAAAACTTGTTAGCAGTATACTAAATCTTGCTATAAACATCTTAAAACAATAGCAGTGTGTTACACAACATTAGCTTTATGCTGATATGGAATTAATTATATTATGCTACAAACATGTTAGCGGTGTGTTAACATTAGAATTCGGCTAAAATGCATGTTATGTTGAATTGTTGGAAACATGCTAACAATTTGTTAGAAACATGTTAACAATGTTAAATTGTGCAATAAAAATGTTTGCAACATGATGAAACATCAGCAGATGCTCAAAATGTGTTAAAATATATGTTAGCTGTATACTAAAGCAAGCTAGAAGCATGTTAAAACAGTAGCAGTGTGTTAAATAACATTAGCCTTGTGCTAATTTGTGCTTTGTGAGATGATTTATACTACAAACATGTTAGCAGTGTGTTAAATAACATTAGAAGTCTGATAAAATGCTAAATTGCGTTTTAAAGATGTTAGCAACATGCTAAAACATGATAAAACTTGCTCAGTGTTTTGCAACATGTTAGTAACATGCTAAAACATGTAATGGCTTGCTCATAATGTTATAAAACATGTTAGTAACATGCTAAAACCGGTAATGACTTGCTCATAATGTTTTAAAACATGTTAGCAACATGCCAAAACATGTAATGACTTGCCCATAATGTTTTAAAACATGTTAGTAACTTGCCAAAACATGTAATGACTTGCTTATAATGTTTTAAAACATGTTAGTAACATGATAAAACCTGTAATGACTTGCTCATAATGTTTTAAATAATGTTATTAACATAATAAAACATGTAATGACTTGCTCATAATGTTTTAAAACATGTTAGTAACATGCCAAAACATGTAATGACTTGCCCATAATGTTTTAAAACATGTTAGTAACATGATAACCTGTAATGACTCGCTCATAATGTTTTAAAAGATGTTAGTAACATGCTAAAACATGTAATGACTTGCTCATAATGTTTTAAAACATGTTAGTGCCATGCTAAAACGGGTAATGACTTGCCCATAATGTTTTAAAACATGATAGTAACATGCTAAAACATGTAATGACTTGCTCATAATGTTTTAAAACATGTTAGTAACATGCTGAAACATGTAATGACTTGCTCATAATGTTTTAAAACATGTTAGTAACATGCCAAAACATGTAATGACTTGCCCATAATGTTTTAAAACATGTTAGTAACATGATAAAACCTGTAATGACTCGCTCATAATGTTTTAAAAGATGTTAGTAACATGCTAAAACATGTAATGACTTGCTCATAATGTTTTAAAACATGTTAGTGCCATGCTAAAACCGGTAATGACTGGCCCATAATGTTTTAAAACATGATAGTAACATGCTAAAACATGTAATGACTTGCTCATAATGTTTTAAAAGATGTTAGTAACATGCTAAAACATGTAATGACTTGCTCATAATGTTTTAAAACATGTTAGTGCCATGCTAAAACCGGTAATGACTTGCCCATAATGTTTTAAAACATGATAGTAACATGCTAAAACATGTAATGACTTGCTCATAATGTTTTAAAACATGTTAGTAACATGCTAAAACGTACTGTATAATGACTTGCTCATAATGTTTTAAAACATGTTAGTAACATGCTAAAACGTACTGTATAATGACTTGCTCATAATGTTTTAAAACATGTTAGTAACATGCTGAAACATGTAATGACTTGCTCATAATGTTTTAAAACATGTTAGTAACATGCCAAAACATGTAATGACTTGCCCATAATGTTTAAAACATGTTAGTAACATGATAAAACCTGTAATGACTCGCTCATAATGTTTTAAAAGATGTTAGTAACATGCTAAAACATGTAATGACTTGCTCATAATGTTTTAAAACATGTTAGTGCCATGCTAAAACCGGTAATGACTTGCCCATAATGTTTTAAAACATGATAGTAACATGCTAAAACATGTAATGACTTGCTCATAATGTTTTAAAAGATGTTAGTAACATGCTAAAACATGTAATGACTTGCTCATAATGTTTTAAAACATGTTAGTGCCATGCTAAAACCGGTAATGACTTGCCCATAATGTTTTAAAACATGATAGTAACATGCTAAAACATGTAATGACTTGCTCATAATGTTTTAAAACATGTTAGTAACATGCTAAAACGTACTGTATAATGACTTGCTCATAATGTTTTAAAACATGTTAGTAACATGCTGAAACATGTAATGACTTGCTCATAATGTTTTAAAACATGTTAGTAACATGCCAAAACATGTAATGACTTGCCCATAATGTTTTAAAACATGTTAGTAACATGATAAAACCTGTAATGACTCGCTCATAATGTTTTAAAAGATGTTAGTAACATGCTAAAACATGTAATGACTTGCTCATAATGTTTTAAAACATGTTAGTGCCATGCTAGAACCGGTAATGACTTGCCCATAATGTTTTAAAACATGATAGTAACATGCTAAAACATGTAATGACTTGCTCATAATGTTTTAAAAGATGTTAGTAAAATGCTAAAACATGTAATGACTTGCTCATAATGTTTTAAAACATGTTAGTGCCATGCTAAAACCGGTAATGACTTGCCCATAATGTTTTAAAACATGATAGTAACATGCTAAAACATGTAATGACTTGCTCATAATGTTTTAAAACATGTTAGTAACATGCTAAAACGTATAATGACTTGCTCATAATGTTTTAAAACATGTTAGTAACATGCTGAAACATGTAATGACTTGATCATAATATTTTTAAAAAATTTAGTAACATGCTAAAACATGTAATGACTTGCTCATAATGTTTTAAAACATGTTAGTAACATGCTGAAACATGTAATGACTTGATCATAATATTTTTAAAAAATTTTGTAACATGCTAAAACATGTCAGCAGTCTGCATAATCATCTTTAAAGCATGAAAGCTTTGTGATAACACATTGTAACAAAGAGTTAAAAACATACTAGAAGTGTGTTAAATCATGCTAGAAACACATTAACTATTTGACAAGCTAAATCATGCCTATATAGCCTTATACCACAGTGTGTTAAATCATTCTGAAAACATGCTAACATGCCACCTGTGTGATAAAACATGCAACACTATAAACTATCATGAGTTATCTTAAACATTCAGGCCAGGCCTCTCAAAATTGGTCTAAAAACTTTACAATTTGTGTCTTTTGCACGTTAGTTTTATATCACTAAGGAGAACAGAGGAAACGAGGGTACGTGTATCGGAGTGTCCCGATGGCCCATCCGAGACTACAACCATCGCACCACCACTGACATGTGGCTGTACAGGGCCTACAGCGGCAGCCTGTATCATGGTGGAGAACTGGGTCGAGCCCTGCCCTCCTTCACACAGGGCGACACCATCACCTGCATCCTGGACATGGAGGCTCGAACCATCTCCTTCGCCAAGAACAACAGGGTCAGTGTGTGTTTTTATAGATTCAACAACTATTTAACACATACCCGTATGATTTACTACCGTTCTTCAATTTACAGTAACTTGTGGATTACAGTGACAAACAAAGTGGTGCTTAATTTAGAAACTAGTTCTACTTAACAATGCCATGACATTTAAATGAAAAGATTAATTAACTGAAAGGGCAACACGGTGGCTCAGTGGTTAGCACTGTCGCCTCACAGCAAGAAGGTCGCTGGTTCGAGTCCCGGCTTGGTCAGTTGGCATTTCTGTGTGGAGTTTGTATGTTCTCCCCGTGTTGGTGCTCTGGTTTCCCCCACAGTCCAAAGACATGCCGTATAGGTGAATTGAATAAACTAAATTGATTAAACCTAAACATATGCCAGAATAGTTGGCAGTTCATTCCGCTGTGGCGACCCGTGATGATTAAGGAGACAAAACCAAAGGAAAATGAATGAATGATTTACTGAAGAGTGTAAAGCCTACTGAATCATTCTAATTATCAACACTGCTGAAAATCTGTTATATACATTTATACAGTAAAAACAGTGAGCCATAATGGGTAAACATATTATAAATATTATACTCAAATATGATACCTATCTAAATTTAAAAAAACGTTATTGCATTTTTAAACTTAAGATTAAGAAGAAATGGATATATTTGTCCTATTTACATGTATTTTTCTGACATTTATGTAAATAAATTAACTTTAGAAGAAATATGCACGACTGATCTACGCACAAATAATTTAGAAAAATTAAGAATTATTAAAAAGTGAATATAAATTAAGGGCATCACAGTGATGCAGTGGGTAGCACGATCACCTCACAGTAAGAAGGTCGCTGGTTCAAACCTCGGCTGGGTCAGTTGGCATTTCTGTGTGGAGTTTGCATGTTCCTTCCGTGTTCACGTGGGTTTCCTCAAGGTGCCCAGATTTCCCTCACAGTCCAAAGACATGTGGTTTAGGTGAATTGAATAAACTAAATTATCCGTAGTGTATGTGTGTGAATGCAAGAGTGCATGGGTGTAAGCCGAAAAGAAAATGAATAAATTAATTAATATGAATTATATAAAATTAATTAATCTTCATATTAATATTTTTAAAAAACTATGTATTTACAATCTTTTTAAAGATTTTTAAATGTGCACTGTAATAAATTCTGGTTGCCTTAAATTTTTAAGCTGAATCAAATTAACCTTATGAGTCCATTGAACTTATATTATGTTAAAATGACTTAAATCATTTTGTGTAACTTATAAAATCAAGTTAAAACATGATTAACTTAGAATAATAAATTACAATGACCTAAAAACATATGCTGTCAGGACTAATTGATCATATAATGTTTTAGTGTATTATTGCAATAAAATAATGTCTTTATTTATGAAATCAAGACCTTTACTACATTATATCTAATGAGTATTTCATGTATTTTCAAATATTGTCATGTAAAGTGAAGTTTTGCACCTTTAAATAATTGAAGTCAAACTTTATTATTGTTTTATTTTTTGTTTCGCAAATTAAATGTTTCATAGCATTTTTTAAGGAAAATCTATGCAAAAAAAAATCTGAGCTATCAAGGTGAGACTGCCGTATCTAGTATGAACGAAATGTCTTATCTGCAGATATTTAAAGAAATCTTTTTAGGGCTATGATTATGCTTTAAATTTAACTCCTCTAATGACATAAAAATATCCTTATGGAGGAGAGAATATATCCTGTATATTCCCAAATTAATGCTGCTACCAAATTGAAAGATAGAATTCTTTTGTGTTTTAGTTTAAGCTTTATTACTACAGAAAATATTAACTAGCAAAGTGTTAGGACGTTTTAAAACATGCTTGCAGTGCGTTACATTTTGTTTAAAAAAAAAAGGTTTAAATATGTTGGCAGTGTGTTGCATTATGTTAGCACTGTGCTAGAACATGTTAAATCGTGCTTTCAACATGTTAGATTTAGTTAAAAACAAGTTAAAATACATTAGCAGTATGTTAAATTATGTTAGTACGGTGTTAAATCTTGTTAAACATGTTAAAACCTATTAGCATTTGTTAAATCATAATATAGTAAAGATGTTTGCAATATATTAACCATTATAGCAGTGCAAGAAACAGGCAAACTATGTGATGAATTGAAAAAAAAAACATTATGTGCAATGAAAAATTTAAACAGTAAAAAAAAACTTGAAATAAAAATCTTTGGAGAAAACTAGAGTTATTGTGTTGTGATTTAACTGTTTTTATGTTTATAGGAGCCCAAGTTGGCGTTTGAAGGAGTGGACGCCACTGAGCTTTACCCGTGTGTTCTCTTCTACAGCAGTAACCCAGGAGAAAAGGTCACCATATACTCCCACAAATATATGTCATGCAGTTTAAATGAAAAATAAACACCATTTAAAAATCTGCTTGTTAAAAATAAACACGCAAAGTTACAAATCAACTGTTTATTTATTTATTTATTTATTTATTCATTTATTCAATTATTTATTCATTCATCTATATATTTATTTATTTTGTTTAGTTAGTTTACATTTATTTTTTATATCTATTTATCTATGAATGAATGAATGAATTAATATGTTTATCCATCTTGTTACTTATTATTTATTTACTGATTTATTTATCTGTTTATCGGTCCATTCACTTATTTATGTTTTTTTTATAAATTGGACAGAAAATAATATCTAATGTTTTTAATGTAAAATGTTTTTTTTATTTATTTATTCATTTATTTATTAAAGAATGAATAGATGTGTGTATTAATTAGTTAGTTAATCTGTTTATCTTTTTATTTATCTATTTATTTACTTATCTGTTTTATTTATTTATGTATTTATTTATTTACTTATCTGTTTTTATTTATGTATTTATTTATTTACTTATTAATCTGTTTAGTTACTTATTTGTCTATCTATTTATTTATCTATATATTAGTTTCCTCTGTTTTATAGATCTATTTATTTATTTTTACTTATTTATTTATTTACTTATTTGTTTATCTGTTTATCTATTTATTTACTTATTTATTTCCTAAATTGGAATAAAAAAATCAAATCTTATTTTTTAAATGTAAAATATTTATTTATTTATTTATTTATTTATTTATTTATCTATTAAAGAATGAATGAATAGATGATAGATCTATCTATCTATCTATCTATCTATCTATCTATCTATCTATCTATCTATCTATCTATCTATCTATCTATCTATCTATCTATCTATCTATCTTTATTTGTTTATTTATTTACTTATTTATCTATTTACTCATTTATTTATTTATTTATTTATTTATTTATTTATTTATTTATTTATTTATTTATTTATTTATTATTATTATTTATTCATTCCTTTATTCATTCATGTATTTATTCATTTATTTTTTTTATCATCACTTATTGAATTATTAAGTTGCTATTATTGTGTAATATTTTTTTTTTCTGTATTAATCTTGCCATGAAATAGCCATATGTTGCTGATGTGGCAATAAATATACAAACAAGTAAACAAAATCAACTGTACAAATGACCTTGGGTTCCTCCGCTGGCCTTTAGGTGGCGCTGTGTGAGCTGCAGATGCGCGGAATGCCCAGTGATCTTCTGCCAGGAGAGCCCCTGTGCAGCCCGAGGGCCACTGTTCTGTTGGAGTCCACCATTCAGCTGCTCAGGAGACTGTATTTGAACGATGACTGGCTTCAGCATATAAACCAGTACATGCTAAATAAACTACAGCTCATCAACCCACTCATGAGGGACGGACACGGCAAGATAGGTCAGTTAACTCGTCTGCTTTATTTACTTATTTATTTTTTTTTTATGACAAAAAATATTTTATTTGATCTTATTAGTCTTGTAATAAAAATACAGTGAGTATGGAGCAAAATCACTGTCATAAATATTTTGTGCGTAAATAAAATTCACGCATCCGTAATTATAAAATCGTAAAGGAAAACGGAACGTACTCGTAATTTTATGAGGGTACTGTTCCAAAATCTGTGATAAGAACAGACACAACATTTTCTTAGTCTGTTTGTATATGACTGATAAATTTACGATGGGTGTACTTTACAAACACAAAATACAGTTTCACCACGGACACGAAGTCCTGATTACGAGTACGAATCAAACAGCAACACTGTCAAAATTACATCACCGCTTTCACAGGCATTAATAAACAAGCGACAGTCATCGATCACAACGGCGTGCCTGCTGGGCACTCAAGCTCCCCACACACTGTCTCAGGTCAGATTTTTGTTATTCCCTCCTTTGAGAAATGTCCGTCATGAGCTGTAATAAAGGTTGAGACTTAATGAGGTCCATTTTCGCTGTGTTTCTTGGACATTTTACAGAATCAAAATTAAGAACGGGCCAAAGATAGTGACCATAATGAAAGTTAACGTTATAGGCAGCGAGCGCAGTTTCTCAGTGAATCACTGAACTGTGTTTAACTATAACATGACATGACTAAATTTATTTGCAAATTATAACTCGGTGTCAACAATAACCCCAAGATTTATTGCGTGACTGTGGAGGCTTTAACGAACCTAATTGATTAATTGTAGATTCACAAACGCTTAAAGGGCCAAACACTAGTACTTAAGTTTTTGATTCATTCAATTGTAAAAAATTACCAGCCAACCATTCCTTAATCTCAATCAATTCCTTAACTCCTTAATGTATTCTGACATTTTTTTTTACATTGGCATTTTTATCATTTATTTGGATATTTAGGTATTTATATGTGCATGTATGTATGTTGGTAGATATTTAGGTTTTTAGAATTTTATTTAAATTGTGTTCATTTTTAATTTGGGTATTTACTGTATGCATATAGTCTTTATGTCAGAATTTAAGTCTGTATTTATGAATTTATGAATTATGTATTTAGGCACTATTATGTTGGGTGTTATGTTTGTTACTATTATTGTTGTTGTTGTTGTTATTATTATTATCACTATTATTATTATAATTATTATTATTGTAAGTAGTAGTTAGTAGCCACATATTTAGTTGTATAGTTAGTAGCCACAAAAAATAAAACGCCTGAAATTGAGTTGTCTGTGCGCTAATTAAGTAATGATTAAAAAACTTGTAGAAAAGCAGAACAGTCTCCAAAAAAACCCTGCTGTTTTGTTTGTGCACTCTGTCCTCTTCCCACAGGTCACGCCAGTAAGGAGTCTGATGAGAAATGTGGGCTGAACAGAGAGAGGGCTTCAGCTTGGGCAGACATGGGCTCGTCCTCAGACCACCTCTCGGGCCCGGCGGGTCTCTCTGATGCTCAGCTCAGCGTCCTGTGCTGTGAGGTCTGGCCTGTCATGGCTCTTATCGGAGGGGTGGACAGTGGCCTTCGTGCTGGAGGAACCTGCCTGCACAAATCCAGTGGCCGACGGGCCACATTACTCGGGGTCTTGAAAGAGGGAAGCCCCCTGGCTAAACTGCAGTGGGAGGAGACGGACTTTACTGTGAGGTAAGGACAAAAAACATTTCTTTTGAACTATTCTGGCACGTAGTTTGCAGCAAAAAACTCTGTTTAAATGTAAATCTTCAAGCAAAGGTCTGGAGTGCTGAAGAAAAATTTGACTTAGTTGAAATATTATTTACTTAGTTATTGTAACATATGTTATTGCAACATGATGTATTTATCACATTTACCAAGGTTGTTATTATTAAAAAATAAATATTACAAACCAATGATATAATGGTGCTTAATAATATTTCTCTTGTTTATTTTGGTATCTCCTGAATAAAACAGATAGCTCAGCATTACAGATAGCTCATCCTCGATTTACTCACCCTGACCCTGATGTGCTTTTTTTTTCTCAAGCAGAACATTTAAAAAAAAAAAAAGCTTTCCTTTTGGAAGATTTTTTTTTTAGCTGAAACTAGTTTAGTTTGAACATTGATATCGCAGTGTGTTAAGCTGCAATAATCACTTTGTAGGATCTGCAGTGTTGAATTGGAAATATAATAACTAGGCATTACAGTTCAGGACACATAAGATTTGTGGAGTCTAGGCATGGGACGATAACCGGTTTCAAGGTTTACCGCGGTTTGGAAAAGTCAAGGTTTTAAAACCGTAAAGATTTTCTGTTATACCGTTCCTACGATATATAAAAAAACTTTAGTTTGTTTTTTATGCATGTTAAGACCATTTCATTTAGTTTATTTGCGGAAAATTATCTCCAGAAGAAATCTAATCTAATGAAAACAGCAGAAGTCAACAATGATTTATTTAATTATTTATTCTCACATGTTATTGACATTTTAAATGTTTCTTTAAATATATATATATAGTGTTCAATGTGGAAAAAAGGTTGGTTTTCTACATTGAACTACTTTAGGGTAGTTATAAAAATCTTTTTTTTTTTTCACAGTAGAAAAAGTAGTTTTTTAACCAGACATTTAAAAAGAGCATATTTTAGAGCAATAATCGCAATATCGTGATACTGTGAAACCATGATATATTTGTCCAAGGTAATAATATTGTCAGCCCACGCCTAGTGGAATTATTACAAAGTTTAACCCTAGTACAATAAAAGATTTTCATTTGAATGTGTTTTTAAGATTTGTTTATTACATTTTACGCCACTACACTCCCCTACAGAATCATCTCAATCAGTTTAAATTTATTGAATTATTTCCAAATGGTGCTATTCAAGTCATCTTTAAAATTATATTCATGTCACAGTGTATATTAATAAATAAACAAAATATTGTGCATGTCTAGATGACACTCTGGTCCTTGGTCATTCAGGGCTATGGCTAGTGGAACTCTGAGAGTCCAAAAAATGATATACAGGCAGAACAAAATAAATACTGCATCAGAGCTCAATGTATCATCAGGAGCCATGTGCATTACATTTTTATTCCCTTATATGAATATTAACTTGAATTTTATGACTCACCAAAGACCACAGTTTCAGCTAAAAAATCTTCTTTAATGTTCAATTGAAGATAAAATGTGATCTACAGTACATCGTGGATGCCCTGAGGGTGAGTAAATTGAAAGGAATTTCTAACTTGTTTTTTTTTTTTTTGTCCAAAGTGTACTTTTTTATGCACTATGGCATGGTCAGCATACTTCATTTGTTACTGTGCTCAGACACCTTCTTCAGTGTTGGCATCTTGTGGACAAATGTAGTACTGTTAGCTTAAAAAAAACAACAACATACACTAGTGGTCAACTGATAACAGATATTAAGAAATCAGTCTAGCCGATGATATACATGTACAGTAAATTATACCTATATCAGAATCAGAATCAGAAAGAGCTTTATTGCCAGGTATGTTCACACATACGAGGAATTTGTTTTCGTGACAGAGCTTCTACAGAGCAACAGAATTACAGAGACAGGATAAAAAACACATAATAAATATATTAAAAAAAATAAAAAATAGAAGTAGTGAGTGCAAATATACAGATTGACAAGTGTATGTACGTGTTTATTACTATATACAATGTTATATGTGCAGCTGTTATGTGCAAATTGGCATGTAAAGTGTGTTGTTAAATAAGTGTATATGTGTATAAATGTGTATAGCAAGTAGTGATGTTGGTTCCACAATTATTATCATCAAGTGTTCATGAGATGGATTGCCTGAGGGAAGAAACTGTTTCTGTGTCGGGCTGTTCTGGTGCGCAGTGCTCTGTAGCGTCGACCAGAAGGTAAAAGTTCAAAGAGGCAGTGTGCTGGGTGTGAGGGGTCCAGAGTGATTTTGGCAGCCCTTCTGCTCGCTCTGGATAAGTACAGTTCTTGGGGAGTAGGAAGGGTTGTACCAGTGATTCGCTCAGCAGTCCGAACTATTCGACGTAGTCTTTGGAGGTCATATTTAGTAGCTGAGCTAAACCACACAGTTATTGATGTGCAGATGACTGATTCAATGATGGAGGTGTAGAACTGTTTCAGCAGCTCCTTTGGGAGGTTAAACTTCCTCAGCTGACAAAGAAAGTACAGCCTCTGTTGAGCTTTTTTGACAATGGAGTCAATGTGAGTGTCCCACTTCAGGTCCTGAGAGATGGTGGTGCCCAGGAACCTGAATGACTCCACTGCTGCCACAATGCTGTCCATGATGCTCAGTGGGGGGAGAGCAGGGGGTTTCTCCTGAAGACCACTATCATCTCCACGGTTTTGAGCGTGTTGAGCTCCAGGTTGTTGTGGCTACACCAGACAGCCAACTCCTTAACCTCCTGTCTGTAAGCAGACTCATCACCGTCCTGAATGAGGCCGATAAGTGTGGTGTCGTCTGCAAACTTCAAGAGCTTCACAGAGGAGTCTTTTGAAGTGCAGTCATTCGTGTACAGGGAGAAGAGCAGTGGGGAGAGGACACACCCCTGGGGAGCGCCAGTGTTGATTGTGCTGCCTGTCCGTTAGGAAGCTGTTGATCCACTGACAGACAGAGGTGGGCACAGAGAGCTGAGTTAATTTGGGCAGGAGAAGTTTTGGGATGATAGTGTTAAACACCGAGCTGAAGTCAACAAACAAGATCCTCACATAGGTCCCTGGTCTGTCTAGGTGTTGCAGAGCATAATGCAGTGCCATATTTACTGCATCATCCACAGACCTGTTTGCTCTGTACGCAAACTGAAGAGAGTCCAGTGAGGGTTCAGTGATGTCCTTCAGGTGGGCCAGCATCAGTTTTTCAAAAGACTTCATGACCACAGATGTTAGTGCCACCGGTCTGTAGTCATTTAGTCCTGTAAGTTTGGGTTTCTTTGGGATGGGGATGATGGTGGAGCGTTTGAGGCAGGAGGGCACTTCACACAGCTCCAGTGATCTGTTGAAGATCAGGGTGAAGATGGGGGCCAGTTGGTCAGCACAGGATTTTAAACAGGCTGGTGTTATAAAATCTGGGCCTGGTGCTTTTTTCCTCTTCTGTTTCCGGAAGACCTGGCACACCTCATCTTCGTTAAACTGTAGTGCAGGTATGGGGGAGGCAGGGGGTGGTAGAGGTGTTAATGGTGGCGTGAAGAGCAGTTCAGAGTGGGTGTGGGGGTTTTTCTCAAACCGGCAGTAAAACTCATTCAGGTCGTTTGCAAGTCGTTCATTGTCTACAGTGCTGGGGGATGGTGTCTTGTAGTTTGT
Organism: Danio aesculapii; assembly: GCF_903798145.1. NCBI lineage: Eukaryota > Metazoa > Chordata > Actinopteri > Cypriniformes > Danionidae > Danio > Danio aesculapii. Next base: position 35,234,111 of record NC_079455.1, on the reverse strand, counting down.
GATGTTTTTCAGACTTTTCCACTCAGATGTGTATAAAAAGTCACATTTGGACAGCTTTGAAACGATAGTTTTAATCAGTTTCACTTGCTTTTAATGTCTTTGAACTAATCCTGCTGTCGATCAGCACCACTTCCTGGACTGATTATTAAAAAAACTCAATCTAGTGAGATGGAAAACAAGCGCTGCGAGGCATTTTCCCCTTGGTGTCAGACGGCATCTTTTGCCATCTAAATGAAGCCTCATCATTGCTAAAGTCAACATTTTGTCTTTCTTTCAAATGTATAACCAACCTAAACAAATGTAATTCACCAAAATGTTTTACACACACACACACACACACACACACACACACACACACACACACACACACACGCACCCACCCACACACACACACACACACACACACACGTAGCCTGTACTGTACCACTAACACATTGGTTTAATAAGTGTCACAAAGTGAAAATAGCGGCGTTTTGAAATGACAGAAAAACACATACCATGGTAAATACTACACAAGACAAACTAACTAAATGAAACAAAACTGCTCCCGATTAGAGTCAACGTGCAAATCAGCCAGCCATGTATCAGTAACGGACTTTTATTGGTCCTTTTTGGAAATGGCATGGCTTAAATACCTGCTAGATTCATGCCAGTAATATGGTTTGCTCTTTATAATGCAGTGGGGTATTGTTTGTGTGTGTGTTTGTATTGAAGAGCCGTGGAGTACATTATAACAACAGACAGGTCGGGTACACTAACGCTATATTTCAGCATCTGATCTGGGGGCAGACACTAAATTAGGAGAACGTTTTTCTCTCGCGCTTGAACCGCATCTGACAGAAGCATATACACATCTTTGACGCACATCTTTGTTTCAAAATTAAAGTTTTGCATCACAAAAACACTCCGTATGCCACTGGAAACAGTATTGACACCCAGTTGAGAAACGCTTCTCCGGCTGATGACAATTATTAACGGAAGTTCTAAGCACACTACTGGAAGGCGCTGGTCACTATGGCGCCCACGAAGAAGAAGGTCTATATCAGGGGTGGGCAAACTCGGTCCTGGAGGGCCGGTGTCTTGCACAGTTTTGCTCCAACACCAATCAAACACACCTGAACATGCTAATCAGTGTCTTCAGATCACTAGAAATCTATAAGCAGGTGTGTTTGATTAGAGTTAGAGCTAAACTGTGCAGGACACCGGCCCTCCAGGACTGAGTTTGCCCAGCCCTGGTCTATATGAATCTGCACTCTAAACCAAAAATACAGTATCCGTAGGTTTTCAGTATTCTCCAGCACTGACATGTGTTCCTATATATTCTGATGCTATTGTAATGTTTTCCATATTTTTATGTTATACCTGTCCTGTTCTTTTCGCTAGTTGCATGCGTCTTTTTACCCCCTTCCAACTTTTTCACTCTCCTTTTCTTGTATTGTCTTTTGTCCTCTTTATTTTTTTCTAATCATGGTATCCTTTATTTTCCACTCTTTTTGTTTCCGTCTCGTCCCCTTCCGTCTCACTCCTCTCTTCATCTTCATTCTGCTTGTGACCTGCTGTGGTCCCACTAACCCAAAGCTTCCTGAATTCTTGGTCACCCAGCGACACTCCTCTGTCCTCCCTGGAGCCATGTGATGTCCCGCAGATGGACATGTCCCGCTGCCGTGGCCTCAAACCCTCCGTGTTGTTCGACCTCATCCTGATGACCGGAATATTGGAAGAACAGGAGCCCCCCTCTGCGTCATCCGGGATCCCGAGAAACCGGATCAGCTCAGAAGGCGGCCCACGTAACGAATTGGAGAGACGCTTGGATGAGGACATTGCTCGTATTATGATGGACGAGGATTGCGTGAGCTGTCCGGTGGATGAGGATCGAAATAAGGTTGAGGACAGAAGAGATGAGAACCAAGAGGACACGTTAGGACCGCTTATACAGTCCACCGAATCCCCATGTGCACCAATCCTCACGCCCCAACCGAGAGCGGACTTCTTTGCATTGGAACTACGCGCAGTTCGCATTTCCTACCTCCTGTTGGGGGCGCTAAAATCCCTGGCTGTCATTTTGAGCTGCGGAAAGTTCACTGATCTTCTCCTGGTTCCCAAATCAGACCCTGGGGTGAATTTAACGAGCCCTGACCCAGCGAGGACCTCTGCTGGTGGGGAGGAGAATGCTGAGCTGCGCTCTGTGCTGCAGTTTGTGGTTCGGAGCATGGTGAAATGGGCCGTCAGACCCTGTCCCATCAAACAGGCCATGGCTTTATCTGACCTGGAGAGGGCCCAGATCATCATCTTTAAAGGAGCGCTGAGCAGACTGCAAGAGGACGGGAGCAAAGAGCACAAAGGTTTGGAGAAAAAAGAAGGTAGAATGCTGAATATGGTTTTGTTTGGTTTTGTGTGCTACAACGATAATATGTAGGATAATAATAATTATAATAATAATAATTATAATAGTAATATTAATAATAAAAATAAATATTATTATTATATATTGCAGGTCATTTGTTTATATAATTTATATAATTTGATCATTGTTTAATAATGTAATAACATTTAAAGTTATTGTAATAATTATTGTGGTTATTTATTTATTACAGCTAATTTTGAATTATTGAAAATATTAATAATTCATTATATTAATAGTATAATTATGATAAATAAATAATAATCTATTATTAGTTCATATAATTTGTATACTTTTTGTATAATTTACGTTTTAATTGATATCATTTGATCATTGTTTAATAATGTAATAACGTTTCATTTTACTATTATTATTATTATTATTTTTATTATTATTATTATTATTACTATTATTTATTTTAATATTATTATACTACATACGTATTATAGTTGGAATATACATAACCAAAAGTCAATATTTAACATTCTACCTCCTTCACTTGCTCATTATTTATTTCAAATGTTAATAATAATAATAATAATAATAATAATAATAATAATAATAATAATAATAATAATAATTACATAGCTGTTTTTAAAAATAATTTCAAGTAGTTTTCATCTTTAGTAATACCATCTGGATTTAGTAGTAATACATTTTTTTAAATATATAATTACTATTATACTATTATATATACTATTATATACTGTTGATTTACATGTTTTAATTGAACTTGATAATTTTTTAATAATGATAATTAATAATAAATGATAATGGTAATAAACATTTAATATTATATAATAATTAGTATGGTTGTTTATTTATTACAGCTAATTTGTTCATGATTATTTAAAATATTAATAATTCATTATATTAATAATAGAATTATGATAAATTAATAATAATATAAAATTAGTTTATGTAATTTATTGTTGTTGCAAATCATTATTTCTAGTGATTTACATGTTTTAATTGATATCATTTGTTGTTTGATAATGAAATAACGTTTAATTTTATTATTATTATTGTTATTATTATTGTTTATTTATTTTAATATTATTATACCACATACGTATTATAGTTGTAATATACACTACCAAATAAACAATATTCAGCATTCTACCTTCTTCACTTGCTCATTATTTATTTCAAATGTCAATAATAATAAATACATAGCTGTTTTTTATCATTTCAAGTAGTTTTCATCTTTAGTAATTCCATCTGCATTTAGTAGTAATACATTTTTTTCAAATATAATTACTATTATGTAAATGATAAATTACATATTAATTTACTAATTCAATTAGCATATAATTAACTAGTTGCTCTGTGTCTGTTTTCATAGATTCTGGAGCTCACTCTTCCTCTCAGCCAGTGTCCAAGTCCTCCAGTTCAGTCTCTCTTTACAGCAACGGCTCTGAGGGCATTGCCATTTTCGGCCAATCAGCTTCACCCTCCACCAATGACCTCACAACCTCTCTCCTTACTGCCCTGCAGGCGGATGGACTGGAGAACTTCAACCCGTTCCTGCCCATCAACCTGCTGCAGTGAGTTTCTTTGTCATACAAGATCACTGACTACTGTACATGCGTTTACAGCATTGAGCATTTAAAGGGATAGTTCACACATAAATGGAAATTGACTCATTATTTACTCTCTCAACACTAAACACTGAACATTGAACACTAAAAGATTTATTTTATTTTATTTTATTTTATTTTATTTTATTTTATTTTATTTTATTTTATTTTATTTTATTTTATTTTATTTTATTTTATTTTATTTTATTCCAGCACTACTAGTTAACTTAGTAACTTATTTTATTTTATTTTATTTTATTTTATTTTATTTTATTCCAGCACAAATAACTTAATTAGCCACACTTTTTATTTAATTAACTTTTACTTTATTTTATTTTATTCCAGCACTAATTACTAAATTAGCAGCACTTTATTTTATTTTACTTTTTTTTTTTTTTTTCCAGCACTAATTACTGAATTAGCAACACTTTTTATTTAATTTTTTTTATTCCAGCACTAATTACTAAATTAACAGCATTTTATTTTATTTTATTATTATTTATTTTATTTTATTTTATTTTATTTTATTTTATTTTATTTTATTTTATTTTATTTTATTTTATTTTATTTTATTTTATTTTATTTCAGCACAAATTACTAAATTACCCACACCTTTATTTTATTTTATTTTATTCCAGCACTAATTACTAAATTTATGACAATTTTATTTTATTTTATTTTATTTTATTTTATTTTATTTTATTTTATTTTATTCCAGCACTAATTACTAAATTAACGAAAATTTTATTTTATTTTATTTTATTCTAGCACTAATTACTAAATTAACGACACTTTTATTTTATTTTATTTTATTTTATTTTATTTTATTTTATTTTAATTTATTTTATTTTATTTTATTTTATTTTATTTTATTTTATTTTATTTTATTTTATTTATTTTTTATTTTATTTTATTTTATTTTATTCCAGCACTAATTACTAAATTAGCGACATCTTTATTTTATTATTTTTTTTCTTTATTTTATTTTAATTAATTTTATTCCATCACTACTAACTAAATTAACAACACTTTACTTTTTTAGTCCAACACACACACACATACACACATAAGGTAAACTGTCTGATGTGTTTGGATGTCCTCACTCCAGATCACTGTCGACTGAGACACAGACACACACTCACACACAGCTCACTGAGAGTGTGTGTGAGAGCACAGGTGAGAGTGTATGCTGAACTCGTGCTGCTGTTATAAGCTCAAGTGTGTCAGCATGGCTTCATGACGCAAGTAGGGCTGGGAAAAAAAAGTTTAAATGATATTTTTTTTTGGTGGTCGATTTGATATTGATTCATTAACACAGTCATTAACACATTTGTTTCTATATTCTATAGTCTATGCATATAGGCATGTATTTATTAACAGATTTATTGTTATTTCAGTCCTTTATGTAAGTAGGTCTTTAGTTTTGTATTTTATTAGGGATTATTATGTTATTATTTATTATTATATTATTACAAGGTCCAATAATACTGAGACATTATCTGTGCTCATTACATGGCTATCTCGAATACTTGCTTCTGATTGGTCAGTCACGACATTCCAAGGTATTTTATTTTGCAGTTAACAACCTCTAAATCATAGCTTCCCAACCACGTGCCTAGAAGACCACCGCCACTGCATGTTTTGCATGTCTCCTTTGTCTTTCACACCCATTACAGGTCTTTCAGTCTCTGCTAATGAGCTGATGATCTGAATCAGGTGTGTTTGGCAGAGAAGATGTAAAATATGCAGAGCTGGTGGTCCTCCAGGAACATGGTTGAGAAACACTGCTCTAAATAATGCAGGCTCATCCGGGAACTTCTAATAACCCACCCCGTCAGATAACATTCACATTCGTACTTATCTGCTTGTCTGTCACGTCACTGTTTTTGACTGTTTTGAATTGTTTGGCGCCATCTGGTGACTGAATAATAGAGAGGTAGTCTATGCTGCCAGTTTACTTTCTGTCAGCTTTGCGTTTTTTTTTTTTCTACTTTTTGGCGCCATCTTGTGACTGGATAATGCGCAGGTTAGTGCAATGTTATTATACTCCATCGGCTGTTTTCTTTCTGTCAGCTTTGCGTTTAATTTAGGGTTGATAATCTCAGAACAAGGTTTTTTGGTGAATGTTATGTTTTGTGTGCAAGTAGTCGTGTAAGAAGCAGGATAAATTACATCTAGGAGGTTGTTTTTCACAGAATAAAGCCATTCTGTCTGTTAAAATAATGTCTTTAAGTGACAGCAGCCTAATAATACACCATCAAACACAAAATAACAAAAATAAACAAATAATCAGTACACTTTGAAAGAATGTTTAATAGCTTTAATAAAATATGTCGAATTTATTCATTCATTCAATTTGTTTTCGGCTTAGTCCCTTTATTAATCTGGGGTTGCCACAGCAGAATGAACTGCCATTTTATCTAGCACATTTTACGCAGTGGATGCCCTTCCAGCTGCAACCCATCACTGGGAAACACCCATACACTCTCATTCACATTCATACACTACAGACAATATTAGCGTACCCAGTTCACCTGTACCGCATGTCTTTGGACTTGTGGGGGAAACCGGAGCACCCGGAGGAAACCCACGCAAACACGTGGAGAACATGCAAACTCCACACAGATATTCCAACTGACCCAGCCGAGGCTCGAACCAGCGACCTTCTTGCTGTGAGGCGACAGCACTACCTACTACACCACCATGTCGCCCTGTAGAATTTATTTGGTATATTTTATAACTTCTGTATGTTTACACGTGTTTTTTCTATGTATAAATAGGGGGTCCCACTGTTTTATGTCAGCCCCTGTTATATTTTTCATATTACTACTACTTCTGTCCTGTTTTAAATTTTATTGGTCATATATAGAAATATTGTGTTAAATCTATATTCACTGAATCGAATTTGAGAGCTGAATCAATACCCAGCCCTAGAAGCAAATACCACGCTCAGGCTGAAGGTTTGCTGTGTGTGTGTGTGTGCATGTGTGTTTGGCTGGGCTTCTCTAGGCGGATGGTTCTGGCTCGTTTTCCCACACTGGCAGGTCTGGTCCACAGTCCGGTTCTTCCTCCGGGCCTCAGTCTGACCAGCTCTGCATCCTGTGAGGGCTTCACTGAGCAGCAGACCAGCTTTTTGGAGCCCTGTGGTCAGACCAGGACCCCCGTGGGTAAGACCGCTTTAATAACGTCCTGGCAATGTGGATGTCTGTTGCATGGCGTACATCTAGATGATGGTATAGGAGTTAATAAATAGTTTTTGTAAACTAACGATTGGATTGGTTTATGTTTTGTCTCAAATCTGACAGCTTGTGCATGTTTCACATTTGAGTCTTGCTTTGGAAAGATGTTTTAGTTTATCAAATATAATGTATACACTGGTTTCACTTTTTTTCCTTTTTTTATTTTATAACCCTTGAATTGCAAGACCTTTATCCTTTGCTGGATTGCAATAGATAAATGTATATTAGTGATGTAACAGATCACAAATTTCACGGTTCGGATCACATTATGGTTTTTTAGTCACGGATCGGCCCATCTTTTGGATCAGCCAAGAAGAGGAGGAAACAAATGTAATTTGCTTTCTATTTATTACCAAAACAGCACTGCAAGACACTTTTGGTTTCATAAAATGAAGAAATAATCAGCTGAATAAAAATAAATTGTAAAATTTTCGGTACTGTGAAATATTCACTGTTACTACTGTTGCTTATAATGCCAAATGTATCAATCTAACATTATAATATGTACAACCCATATTTATTTTGAGATTTTTCAATAAATTATTCAGTTATTCACTCATAAAACTTCATGTTTCATTGCTAGATGTGTCATTTTTATTATTTAGGGACATATTATTGATGGCCTTTTGGTTACAGTAAATAATGTAACTTTCATTTTTGAGCACATGACGGTGATTTTATTCTCTACCATAAACATCAGTGGGTTTATCTAATCTATAAACTGTTATCATAGTACTTCCGTGTTATTTGTCTGTTTGTAACTTAATATCTAACTCAAAAGACTAAAGACTGAATCTCTTTCTTGATTTTTGCACTTTCAGATTTGAATGCAGTGATTAGAAGGGTTAATAAACGTGCAAAATCACCATCATTTATAATTTATGTTGCGTGGGTGTTGAGATCTCGATCTTTTAATGATGAATCATGCAACTTACACTGAACGCATCAATGCTTTAATAACCTAAGAAACCCACCACATCCCGAATAACCTACCACATCTTCCTCCGTCATCATTATATTTTACAGGAAAGCTTAAATGCTTTCATACATGTGATTTGAATGACACGAGAGGTTTTTTACTTGTAATCTACTGTATTAATGTATTAATCTGCAGGTCACGTGTGTTCCGAACCATGGGTTGTGATCAGTACGAATCGCAGATCAACCATGATCTGTTACTCCCCTAATATATATATATATATATATATATATATATATATATATATATATATATATATATATATATATATATATATATATATATATATATATATATATATATATATATATATCTTGTATATTTTTAATTTAATCCAGATTACAATATTTATATAAAAGTAATTACTGATTTTCACAGAGGTCCTATTGATACACTGCTGTGTATATCAAACTATATTGTAAATGTACTCTTTTAAATATATTAAATATAGTGTTAAATTGTGAATTTAAAAAAACTTAAGGAATATCTAAAATCATTAATGGAAGTAGTATGTAATTTGTAATATTTTGTACACTATATTTTGTAAATAATTAGTTTAAAAATCATGTTGTTGGACTGACTGCATTAGTCAGCCAAGTATAGACACATTCTGATTTATTATGTAATATTTTATTTCTGTCCCTCAGAACAGCCCCAAATGTTTGTCCCAGTTCGATTGCTTGAAATGGGCTTCTCAATGAGACACATCTACAGGGCCATGGAGGCGGCAGGTACCAGAGCCATTCATACCTGCTGTCAGTCATTAGAAAATTGACAGATTTATCAAGCTTTCAATAATTAAAAACCAATAATCCCAGTGCAGATATTTACAGCTAGAAGTGTTTTAAAGGGATAGTTCACCCAAAAATGAAAATTCAGTCATCATTTACTCCCCTTTATACATGATTGAGGGTCTTTGTCTTGTTCAATACAAAAAGAAGGTACAGTTGAGGTCAGAATTATTAGCCACCTTTAATTTTTTTTCTTTTACTAAATATTTCTGAAATTGTTAAACAGAGCAAGGAAATTTTAACAGTATGTCTTATATTTTTTTTGTTCTGGAGAAAGTCTTATTTGTTTTATTTTGGCTGAAATTAAAACAGTTTTTAATTTTTTAAAAGACGTTATAAGGTCAAAATTATTAGCCCCTTTAAGCTATTATTTTCGATAGTCTACAGAACAAACCATCGTTACACAGTAACTTGTCTAGGGCCAGACGGAATCTGCGGATGTTATTTGTTATTGCTGCGGAGAATTTTGCTAAAAATCTGCGGATTTCTGCGGAATTATTTTGGGAGTATCATAACTAAAACCTTAATATGTGAAATAAAAAAATAATATCTTTTTAACTTGTATTTAATGTTTAAAATGCTAATCCTATTAGATTCACTTCATTTGGTAAACAAAGCAAGTCTCTCATATAATATATCTACTAAAAGAGAGAAAATAGTACTGTGCAAACTGAATTGTAAATAAATCAGAGGAACATTTTCAAATTAGTCAATAATATTACTGAAATTTATTTAAAAACTGAATAAATATAGATTTACACACATTTACTAAAGTAAATAAACAGAAAATCTGCGGAATTCTGCGTAAAATCGGCGGGCCTACTAATTACCCTATCCTGCCTAGTTAACCTAATTAACCTAGTTAAGGCTTTAAATGTCACTTTAAGCTGTATAGAAGTGTCTTGAAAAATATCTAGTCAAATATTTTTTACTGTCATCGAGGCAAAAATAAAATAAATCAGTTATTAGAGATGAGTTATTAAAACTATTATGTTTAGAAATGTGTTGAAAAAATCTTCTCTCCTTTAAGCCAAAATTGGGGAAAAAATAAACAGGGGGGCTAATACATGTAATTCTGACTTCAACTGTATATAGAAAAATGTTGGAAGTCTGTAGCCGCTGGCATCCATAGTATTTTTTTTCTTACTATGGAAGTTAATGGCTACTAGTTTCCAACATTTAGCAGAAAAAAATATGTTTGGTACTACGAGGATGAGTAAATGGTGAAGAAATATTCCTTAAGTGAATAAATGTCTTTAAGATTTTTTTTTTCTTTGATTTTTTTATATATATTTTTTCTCTTTAATGATTAGCTGTTGATGATTCACTCATTACACTTTTCCCTGCTTCACCCCACACTGTTGTTCCCCACCGGAGCACTCGACTCAATCACTGGAAATTATTAGTGGAGCACAGCATGACATCTTATTTTTTGTTATGAGCGTTAGTTCTACAGTTCAATAAAATTCTGCATATTTATAAACACTGTTTGCATATTATTTGTGAACAATTGATTTTGATTGCATCTTATTGCAATCAAGAAAAGAGAACACCGTGGCAATGAAAAATTCATTTGTTGCAGTTTTCAATTGTCATTAATGTCAGTTGATAAACATGCTCATATTCATTGTTAGTTCATGTTTGCTCAGCTCTATTAAAATATTGGTAATATACATATCAAGAATTCTATTTGTTGAATAAAACAAAGCAAAAGTTGAAATTAACTTATTAATTATTCTACATGTAAACAAATACATATAAATTAACAATGATTAAAAAAAGAAAGAAAATATATGTACAATTCTCAACATAAATAAGTAAATCCCTTTTGAAAATGAATATTTTATCCATTTCTCGGTGAATATAGGTAATATATTTTGGTGCATTTTAACAAAACAGATTTATTAAACAGATATATTTATTAAAATAATATTTTTGTCACCGAACATTTTTAGAAATAGAAAAATAATACATTTAAATGCATGCAAAATATTGGGAAATAATAAATATACGGTCCCTCTTTATATTATGTGGCCTTAACTACTATGTACTTGCATCAAAAATAAATACAATGTACTTACTGGGTTCAAAATGTAATGCAGAACACTTGTGCTGCTCTTGATGTGGGATACGAGTAGGGTTAGGAATGGGTTTGGTGGTATGGGTAGGTTTAAGGGTGGGTTAAGATGTAAGGGATGGTCAACACTGTAATTAAATATGTAATTACAGATATTAGTAACAGATATAATTACATGCATGTATTTAATCAATCATGAATACAATGTAAAAAAAATTATTTACACCATAAGTACATTGTAACAAATTATTTATTTCAATGTAAGTGAGTACATATTCATCTTATTCTTCACATACGAGCGGGCGCAGCCATTGGAATCTTTTTGGCTCGAGACTTCCGGTCTCATTCACTTAAATTCCTTTTTAGACGTTAAAAACAGCTCTGTTTGCTGCTTGATGTTGCAAACTGACGTTTTCTTATTATATTATTCTACTTTGTCTGTATAGTCATGAAAACACTTGCGTGTAGAGCCAGTAGTTTGACCGTTTTCTGCCGTTTATTATTCCTAATCATTTCTCCCATAAGCAGCTGAGTCGGAAGTTCTAAAACAATCGCAAAAACGAGCACACTTCCGCATTGAAGAATAAGGTCAATTAGTTAAGGCCACTTAATATATAGTGGGACCAAAAATACAAACTATCAAATTTCATAGTGAAACTTTGCTCTTTTAAAATTTTTTATGTAATATTTTTCCCTAACATATAAATTTGGATGTACTAATTTTGGACTGTTATCGTAAGTTATTTTGTTAAATTAGCTTAAGATTTGGCTTCAGTTCTGACTAATCTAACCTATATGTACAAATATAATATTGTAAAGCTTCTTATAGGAAATCTACATTTAAATCAGAGATTTGTGTATAAATATAGTTTAAACAGTTTTTTTTATGGTTAAAATAAATAATTGAATTACCCAAACCATGTTTGCCTGCTTGATTTAACAATTTAAAAGTCAGTTTCCATTTTGTTAAAACTGTAGTCAGTTTCCATTTTATTAAAATTGAAGATTTAAAATAACATCATTTATATGCACAAATAAATGTAGTTTTCAGACACTTAAGTGGTCACAAGATCAAAATCATAAACTACCAGTCAGTAGGATTTTTAAATGTTTTAAGACAAGCTTATCCTCCTCACCAAGGCTGCATTTATTTGATCAAAAATACAGTACAAATTGTACAATTGTAAAGTGGTATTGCGCTATGAAATAACAAAAGTTGTTCAAAAGTAGTTTATAATTTATTTAATCATTTATTCCAGTGTTTTTTAAGATGAATTTTCAGCTTCAATACTCCAGTCTTTAAAGTCACATGATCCTTCAGAAATTACTTTAATATTAATTATTATCATTATTATTATTATTATTATTCCATGCGTGTTCAATAAAAAAGGTCAGAAGAGGGTTTTCTTCAATGTCAAAAATATTAGTAATTTTTTTGATACAAATGAATAATTCGAGGACAGAGATCTGGGTTACGTGACCCCAATGCAGTACAAGAATTACATTCAGGAGGTTCGCAACTAACTTACATTTCCCTGACTCTAGCATATATACACAACTGATATTAACAGGTGGAGCTTTAGTGTAACGTCACTTATCAGTCATTCTGCAGTCCTTTGGGTGTTTCACCCAAACATACTTCCTCTTTCTGCAACCCTTCTCTGCATACCAGAACTGAACAGTTAAGTGCATCTTCAATTTCACAACTTCTACAAGCATCCAGCTCCTTATGACATGTCTAGACTTCTTGTTAGACAGAGGTTTGGAGCAAGGCCCCCTCACTATATTTATTCTTATTCTGCTATTTCCCTCTTGTCTGCAGTATGCAACACCGTAAAAAAAGTATGTTTGGTTAATATATGGTATCATACAAAAGAAAAAGATTGCATGTTGTTAGTCTAAACATTTTTTCGATTAAAAATTAAGACACAGAATAATAAAAATAAATTCCTTTTCCCCCACATTATTATTCATAATATTATTTTTATTAATGGTAATAGTGATAAAAGCAATAATGACTGGAGTTATAATTTCATTTGAAACTACATACAATAAGAAAGAAGTTATTTAAAATTTTAATAAATATTTGACAATTGAACAACTTTTTTTTTACATTAAGTAAATGCGGCCTTGATGAACAGAATAATTTTTAATAAAAAATAAATAAAAAATTTGATATAAAAAAAAAACTGACCCCAAACTTTTACCGGTAGTTATAAATTCAGTCAATTTTGTCTGAACAGTTTTTTTTTATTCTCCCTGAGCTCTTTGTGTCCTCTTTTAGGAGTGACGGGTGAGGTGGACTCACGCACCATTGAGGTGTTGGCGAGCTGGATGCTGGAGCATCCCATCGCAGAGGAGCAGCAGACGGGAGAGGGTTCATCTGCAGGGGGTGCCACCGATACACCCTCATCTGAAGGGCCTGAGACGGTCCAGTGCCCTGAGTCTCCTGCGCCTCTCACCCTGCAGGATAGTCGAGAACCCAATGAGAGGTGAACTTACACATGCAGGAGAAAGAATATACAGGCCCATAGCCAGCCTGGTGAAAAGGGTGGTACTTTTTTCTCACCTGTTGCAGTTATTCATCTTATGTTCTATTTAATTATGAGGTTTAAGTACTGCATTTTGGGGACATTTTAAGCACTATTTTTAGCTTGTTGGATGGTCATCATAACCACACTTTTTGAGGTGCCAAAAACATTTGCTGAATAAAAAATACTTATTTTTAATTACAAATTTATTGCATCATATATTATTAGAAAAATGGAGTTTCAAAAAGTTCATGGATTACAAAAATAGCCTATTTAGTATTAAAACTAACATTAATATGGGCCGCTTTCAGTGCTTCAAATCTTTTTATTGGTATTTTTTTCTTTCAAGAATGAGGTCCAAAATTCAGAATAAAAGTTGGGCTACTTGTAGTAAAAGATGACATTACTTTCATCATATTGTATGTTTTCTTGCACAGCTGGATGTTGGACTCATGAAAAATAATTGTTTGCATTCATTTGAAGCCTTCATTGATGGGTTATTTTCACAATTTATGATGGCATAGCAGTCAAAATATGACACATGAGCTCATGTATGGGACAACACTGGGCCTTTTATCAGTTCTCTCTTGGATACTGGATTTTTTTATCAGGTCTCTCAAACCACCAGAACTCCCACCCCCCGGCTACAGGCCTGATATATAACAAACAAATCTCATCTCTTGTATATGAAAGCTGAAATCCAAAAGGTTTGGGGGTAAAATAGGTCTAAAATCAGTTTTTGAAGCATGTACGTTACCAGCCAGTGTTCAAAACGGTCTCGAGACCTAAGCCTGATTCAGAATGTTAAGCTTGTAATAGTGTTTTTTTATTATTTGAGTGGTACTTATTTCATGTTTGTATACATATAAGAGTCTACCAGGATAAGTGCAAGCAACTGCAATTGCATGTGTCAAACAGAGATGAAGACAATGAGCCAAAACTAAAGGACTGTTGTTTTTATCAGTTATAGTATTGTATTTTAGTGACCGCTTGATTTCAATGTCTGTTTTTGGAATAGCTTTCTGCTATCACACGGCACAGACTATTAATTATTAACAATTGTTTGCTTAGTTTTGTTCACTTTTCCTCATTCCAATGGGTTTTCCAGTCTATTAGCAGGTTTGGACCTGGTGGAGAGAGAGAACTTTTTAGATGTTCACCTCACCAGAAACAGACCTCCACCTGCTCGGAGGCAGCGGTCTGGAGTAGGACAAAGAACGTCTTTCAGGAGAGCAGGTCAGGATCACACAATTATTTTATGTCATTTATTTTTAGTTTGTTCATTCATTCATTCATTTTCTTTTCAGCTTAGCACCTTTATTAATCAGGGGTCGCCACAGCGGAATGAACCACCAACTTATCCAGCATATGTTTTACGCAGCGGATGCCCTTCCATTTTTCAATGCCCTTAATTTTTATTTATTTTATTTTCATTTTATTTGTAATTTTTCATTTTTTTATTTAATTATTATTATAAAAAATTAAAATCATTCACATTATTTAATTTAATTTTACATTTAAATTTAAATTTAATTTTTTTTATTTAATTTAAATTTTTAATTTTTTTATTTAATTTAATTTAATTTAATAATTTAATTTAATTTGACACTGCAGGTGAATGAGATTGTGGGAATCTCTTTATATCATTCCATAATTCAGAAAAAACACATTAGTTAAACAATAAAATGAAGTCAATTTTGCGTAAACAAATCCCTCTGTAAAATCTTTTATAATATCCAGCTGAAGTGGAGATTCATTGTTTAATGCAGCAGAAAAAGTAATTTTAGTAAATATGTATTGTAATTAAAATCTACAAAACTGATAAAGTGTGTATTTTGGATGTTTTCTTTCAATCGTACTGAATAAAACACTTTGTTTATACCTGCTGTGTCTTGTCTACTAATTTACAGTATTTTATACAGCAAATGTTTCTGCTCTTGCCTGTTTCAGACTCCCCGTCACCCAGTCCTGTCCCAGCGCTGTACAGACAGGAGGTTGGAGTGGCGGAGTGGCCGGAGCGGGCTGAAACACACCCGTTTGCTGCTGAAGAAGACTCTGAGCTGGGCTACATGGATGATCCGTACCAGGAGGAGCCCTACGAGGAGCTGCTCACCCCAGAGTTCATCACCTCTGAGAGGGACACACTCTGGATGGTAGAGGTAACTACAGCTTCTCCTTAACTAATGTTTTAGAATGAAGCATTGTGTCACTATCTCTAGATGACTCACAGAACTTTTTCCACTCAAGTTGTTTTTTTAACTTGCAACAAAGACATAAAAACTTATTTTGCATCAGTCATGTCAACCAGTGGAAATTTGCCTTTATTTGTAGGCTTGCACATGGAATTTACCCACACAAATACTTAAATTCACATTTGGTGTAAACCCAACATAACTAACTGGAGGATGTTCTCAGGCCCGGTCCTGAGCACAATTTTCTCTGTCATTTTTTTTCTCTGTAATACTTCTTTGTTTGTAACTTCGTACAACTCATTTGTTTATTCTCTTTACTTGTCACTTATCTGTTTTCTTCAATGCTTGTTCATTCACTTGTTCTCTAAAAATTATTAGTGTGTTATTTCTCTCTAACTTTAGTTTGTTCTTTGTATATTCGTTCATTCCTTCTCTTTGATGTTTGCTTGTTCTCTATTCATTTATTTGTTCTCTCTGAATTTTGCCAATGTGTTCTATCTGCCCAAAAAAACAGTTGTTTTGACACTTTATCTTTCATTCATTCATTCATTCATTCATTCGTTCGTTCGTTCGTTCGTTCGTTCGTTCATTCATTCATTCACACATTCATTTGTTAACACATTCACTCACACATTCACACATTTATTAATTTACTCATTCATTCACACATTTACTCAGTCATTCACACATTCATTTACTCATTCACTCACTCATTCACACATCCATTCACTCATTCATTCATTCATTCATTCATTCATTCATTCATTCACACAGTCATTCATTCACTCACTCATTCACACATTCATTCATTCACTCACTCATTCACACATTCATTCATTTATTTACATTCACTCACTCATTCATGCACACATTGATTCACTTATTCATTCACACATTCATTTGCACATTTATTTACTCACCTATTCACTCACTCATTCACACATTCATTCATTTATTTACTCACCCAATCACTCACTCATTCACATATTCATTCATTTATTTACTCACCCATTCACTCACTCATTCACACATTCATTCATTTATTTACTTACCCATTCACTTCAGACATTTATTCATTCATTTATTCACATTCATTCACTCACTCATTCATTCACTCATTCACACACTCATTTGTCCATTCACACACTCATTCATTCATTCATTTACACATTCATTCATTCATTCATTCATTCACACATTCATTCCCATATTTATTTACTCACTCATTCACACATTCATTAACACATTCATTCATTCATTTATTCACACTCATTCACTGACTTATTTACACATTCACACATTCATTCACTCATTCGTTTGCACACTCATTCACTCATCCATTCACACATCATTCATTCATTCGTGCATTCATTCGCGCATTCATTCATTCATCCATTCAATCATTTATTTTTATACACTATTAAGTTTTACAGTATTTTTATCATTTTATGTTTTTTGTTCTTTCTCACTTTTTTTATTGAGATTTTCAATGTTTATTTTCTATATTTATAGATTGGTTTAGAATTTCTTTTTCAATATCTCCAAATTGAGTGAACATACATCTGTCTTTGTCTCAGGGAAGAGAAGAGCACCCAGAACCCCATGAGATGGTGGAGTGTGAATTATGTAACACACTCACCCTGCAGTTCAACAACCACATGAAGCGCCATCACCCAGGCTGTGGTCAGAGTGCCGGGCGCAGAGGTTACCGCAGCAATGGGGCCTATGTGGACGGCTGGTTTGGTGGTGAATGTGGATCCGGCAGTCCATACTATCTTCTATGCAGTACATGCAGGGAAAAGTATCTGGCCTTAAACATGGGTGTTATGAGCTCCAAACAGGACAGGTGAGAATGGGGAAATTATTATTACTATTATTATTATTATTATTATTATTATTATTATTATTATTATTGTAGAAGTAGAATAGAACAAACTTTTGCAATTTAAACATTTATTTATTTGTTCTAAATAGTAAAAATATTAAGTTATCTGTTATTAATTCTATTTCTTATTCATTTTTCAGGGCAAAAGGTTTGGCGTCTGATCTGATTGGTCAATTAGATGGCACATCAGAAGGTATATTTTACTGTTAATTAATTAAAGCCTGAGGAGTTTGTTATGTTAAAGTCTGATGATTTAAATTTGTGTTTGTTAGATGAGTGGGATCCAGTAAACCAGGAAGACTCCGACTCAGAACGGCTCACAGGTTTGGAGGATTTCGGGATTCTCCTGAGGCCTTTGGGTCTGAGTGAGAAGAAGCCTGTGCCTGAACCCATTCCCTTCATTGAGCACGACCCACTTGGAGCCCTCGTGAGTGGAGCAGGCAGTGGAGGAGAAAACCTGCTCTACAGAGGTTCACTTAATTTCAGATTCAACAACACAGTTCAAAACATAGCCTATTTTTTGTTCTATTGATCTATTAATTGATATTTTTTAGTCATGTATCTATCATTCTGCCTTTTTGTCATTGTCTGTCACAAAAATCTGTTCACCTCTCTAAATCCTTCTCATCTTTTAAATCATTCTACTGTCTATTGTTCTATTGATCTATTGTATTGTTCTTTCTATTATCGTTATATCTGTCTACCTGTCTGTCTGTCTGTTGTTTTATCTATCTATCTGTCTGTCTGTCATGCTATCTGTCATTCTTCTTTCTGTCTTTCTGTCTGTCTGTCTGTCTGTCTGTCATTATATCTATCTGTCTACCTGTCTGTCTGTCGTTATATCTATCTATCTGTCCACCTGTCATTCTTTCTGTCTATCTGTCATTATATTTATCTGTCTACCTGTATGTCTGTCTGTCTATTTTTACATCTATCTATCTGTCTGTCGTTCTATCAATCTTTCTATCGTTCTTCTGCCTGTCTGTTGTTATATCTATGTCTCTGTCTGTCTGTCTGTCTGTCTGTCTGTCATTGTAACTATCTATATGTCTGTCTGTCTGTCATTATATCTATGTATCTGTCTGTTTTTCTGTCTGTCGTTACATCTATCGGTCTACCTGTCTGTCTGTCGTTATATCTATCTATCTGTCTGTCGTTACATCTGTCTGTCTGTCTGTCTGTCTCTCTGTCCTTATATCCACCTGTCTGTCTGTCTGTATTATTGTCTGTCATTCCATCTGTCTACCTGTCTGTCTATGTATCTGTCTTTCTGTCTGTCTATCTATCTTTCTGTCTGTCATTCTATCTATCTGTTTTTGTCTGTTGTTCTATCTATTTCTCTGTCTTTTATTCTGTCTGTCTGTCTGTCTGTCTGTCTGTCTGTCTGTCTGTCTGTCTGTCATTATAGCTATCTGTCCACCTGTCTGTCTGCCATTCTATCTATCTATCTGTCTGTCTGTCTGTCTGTCTGTCTGTCTGTCTGTCTGTCTGTCTGTCTGTCATTTTTCTGTCTGTCTGTCTGTCTGTCATTTTTCTGTCTGTCTGTCTGTCATTTTATCTATCTGTATTTCTGTCTGTCTGTCTGTCTGTCCTTATATCTACCTCTCAGTCTGTCTGTCTATCTGTTTATCTATCTTTTTTTCTGTCATCCTATCTATCTACCTGTCTGTCTATTTATCTGTTTTTCTTTCCGTCTGTATATCTGTCTGTCTGTTCTATCAATTATCTATCGTTCTACTGTCTGTCTGTCTGTTGTTCTATCTATTTCTTTTTCTCATTCTTCATTCTGTCTGTCTGTCATAATGTTTGTCTGTCTGTCATTATATCTATCTCTGTCATTCTGTCTGCCGTTCTTCATTCTGTCTATCTCTCTACCTGTTTGCCATTATATCTATCTTTCTGTCATTCTGTCTGTCATTCTTCTTTCTGTCTGTCTGTCATTGTGTCTGTCTGTCTGTCATTCTATCAGTCTGTCCATCATTGTGTCATTCTGTCGGTCTATCTGTCCTTCTTTCTGACTATTATGTTGTTTAGAATATTCACTAACAGTGTTGACAGCTTTTTGATTTACATTTCACCTTTCCTGCTTCTCAGTGAACTGCATTGTGATGTGTTGTTTGTGTGCAGGTGTTGTGAGCACTGAGCTGAAGAGCTCCTCTGCTCCTCTGAGTCTCGGCGAGCAGGCGGCATCTCTCCGTGAGCCCCAGGAGAGGCTGTTGGCCCTGAGGAGAGTCACGTCCACCGCTCAGATCCTGCTGGCTTACAGTATGGTGATGAGAGCTCTCTCCCAGACCTCCTCCAGGTACCGTAACAACCTGCCCATCCTTCACACTGATCTTACATGTCATACTGTGATTGATCTGTCAATGTCTGACTGACCTGTGCTGAATCTGAGGCCTGCAGAATTCCATCCTTCACCTGTCAGCAACACCAACATCATCCACACATTTCTTGCCCTTCCCTTGGGCCTATCATTTTGTTTGAGTAATTTGAGTTTCTTTTCTACAATCTCCTGCACAGTGAGGCTGAAATGCTGTCATCATTTTCATTTTCGCTTCTTCTCCATTGTGTTCTCAAACTGACAATTAAGATTTGTATAAAATGTTAATGTAGACTACCGATCAAAAGTTTGGGGTCAGTGTTTTTTTCTCTTTTTATGTTTTGTTTTTTAAAGAAAATTACTCTGTTCATAAAGGCGGCATTTATTATATGTAAAAAAACATGTTAAATGTAAAAATGTTAAATATTTATTACAAATAATAATAATAATAATAATAATAATAAAAATAATTAATATTAGAGTGATTTCTGAAGAATCATGTGACTGAAGACTGGAGTAATGAAGCTGAAATTTCATCTTTAAAATCACTGGAATAAATGGTTAAATTAAATTATAAACTACTTTTGAACAGTTTTTTTTATATATTTAGTTTTGATGAAATAAATGCAGCCTTGGAGAGCAGGATAAGCTTATTTTAAAACATTTAAAAATCATATGGACCCCAAACTTTTGACCAGTAATGTAAGTGTATTATTTATAATTATTTTCAACCAATAAGAGAGTAGTGAAAAGATCAAACGTATTCTACTAAATAATTTAAATACTTGATCAAATAGTTCATAACAAAATAGTTTTGAACATTATTTTGGGCAATATTTGAATTTGAGTAATGGTGTGGACATTTCATAATTTTGTCTGATTAATATAAACAAAAAAAAAATTTTTTTTGAATTAATGTGTTAATTTTTTAGTTAATTAAAAGATTTTTTTTAAATTAATGTGACGTTGAAAGTATCATTTATTTGAATTATTATTTTATTATGTATTAAAGATATGATGTTTACCATACTTTTTAAAATACTATTTTATTTAATATTTCTTAAATGTTTAGTTTAGTTTACAGACCTTAGATTTATTGCCGGCTGATTCTCTTGGAGCTTCTGATATGTTTAGTTAATAGTTAAAATTTTTTTAGTTTATAAAATCTATTTAATAAAATATGTGTTTTTGAAGTAAGTGATTTTATTTTAGCATTTTTATATGGATTTGAATCCTGCAAGTATTTTTTAATTTTAGATTTTTTTCTTAATATAAATTTTTTGGATAAATAGAAAGGAAATTACTTAACTATTCGATTAAATAGAATTTAAACTACATATATAAACTGTAAAATTGTAAGAATCTTTTGCAATATTATAAACATGTCAAATGTGGCAAATTTACTATTTAATGTGTCCTTGCCGACTATATAGTGCTCAACATAATTGAGTACACCCTTTTTGAAAATGAATGTTTTTGTCCATTTCTCAGTGAATATAGGTAATGTATTTTAGTGCATTTAAATAAAACAGATTTATTAAACATATATATTTATTAAGATAATATTTTTGTCACCAAACATATTTAGAAATTGAAAGATAATACAATTAAATTCAAGCAAAATATGGCAAAAAAAATGATAACCCACAAAATTTTTCTAAATTTTTTTTGGCTTCTCTTGATTTTTTCTCTTTTTTTAAATTTGTGTTTAATATTTTTCTATAACATACATTTGGGTTTACTAGTTTTTGGACCATTATTGTAAGTAATTTTGTTAGATAAGCTCCAGATTTGGCTTCAGTACTGACTAATCTAATGTATATGCACAAATATTGTATAGCTTCCTATTAAAAATATGAATTTAAATAAAAATAGATATGTGAGAGGTGTACTTTATATATGCTGAGGACTGTAGGTACTAATTTCCAATGACCAAACTTTGGTACATGAATGTATATACTGTACACTTAATATGCGCTGTAATATGATCTACAGATTGACCTCTCTCTGTGACTGTGTTTCAGTAGTTCAGTGTGTAATCAGTCCAGTGGTCTGGAGGCTCTGGGTTTGGCTGACATCCGCATCCTAGTGCGTCTGATGTGTCTGGCCGCAGGGGGGCGTGCCCAAACAGGCATGGACCAGCAGGGAATGGGGCGTGGCTCTGTGAGCGACCGCACAGGCTCCGCCTTTCTGTCCTTCCTCAGCTCAGCCATTGGCAGTTTAGTGTCGCACAGTCCTGCTGCCTACCGAGAGTTGGTGGACATCTGCACACAGGTATACTAGTGTCAATTTTGGACATTTAGATTTAGTCTTAGTCTTAGAACTAA
This sequence comes from Danio aesculapii, assembly GCF_903798145.1. Classification (NCBI taxonomy): domain Eukaryota; kingdom Metazoa; phylum Chordata; class Actinopteri; order Cypriniformes; family Danionidae; genus Danio; species Danio aesculapii. The sequence goes on along the minus strand of NC_079455.1, from coordinate 35,211,789 downwards.
AATGTTTTTTCGTCTTATTTTAGATTATTTTAATATTAGTCAACTACATTTAACAAGATTTTAGTTCACTAAATCTACTCTAGATTCAGTTAACTAAAATCGAACAAGTTTCATAAATGTGTCTAAACATAAAATGATGTCTAAAATGTTTAAGCTCATTTTATACCTCCTGGGAAAACACATCAATGAGATTAAGGTTTGAACACGGATTTAAGGGCTGTATGTGATGTAAACAAAATCACTTCTCATAATATGTATTCTTTATAATAGGTATATATAATAAGTATATAAGTTATTTGTGTAAATTAAATATATTTAATTTTTGCTAAAGCTACTCTGCTAAAGTCAATAACAGCTGTCGGCGCCAGTGGTGTAGTGGTTACTGCGTCGACACATGCACTCCAGTGCTCACGGCGACCCGAGTTCAAGTCCCGCCTCGCGGTCCTATGCTGATCCTTCCCCTCTCTCTGCTTCCCATGCTTTCCTGTCAATACCCTATACTGTCCTGTCCATTAAAGGTGAAAACCCCGAAAAAATAATTATAAAAAAAAGTCAAAAACAGCAAATAGGTAAAAAAAAAGGTTGCTTTATTTGGTTGCTGTCAATTTAAAACCAAAGACAAGGCAAATAATTAATCGAAGGCGATTGTTGTGTACATTTGTCAGTAAAGCTGGTTCTGTAATTAGTAATACATTTACAGCACATGCTTTCACAATTGGCCAGTGGAGAAATGGTCGTGCCCAACTGAGCCTGGTTTCTCTGGAGGTTTTTTAATTCTTCACTTTCGACCAAATTGGCGAAGTTTTTTCCTCGCTGCTGTCACCACTGGCTTGCATGGTTCGGGATCTATAGAGCTGCGCATTGATGGATTTGCTATTCAGTGTTTGGACTCTCAGTAGTGATTATTAAACCACACTGAACTGAGCTCAACTGAACTGAACGTAAACTCTGAAAACTGAACTGACACTGTTTCAATTTACTATGATCTTATATGTGAAGCTGCTTTGACACAATCTCCATTGTAAAAGCGGCATACAAATAAAGGTAAATTGAATTGAATGCTTTCAGATGGAGCAGTATTTACTGCACAGAGCCGTAGTACAGTGACAATCTATAAAATATCGTCAGGTAATTTAATTGCATGGTAATGATAACAAAGATATTCATTTATTAATAATGGCTGTTTGCGTGGCTTCTCAGTGAACTATGGCTCTGTGTTGCTGCTACTGTAGCATATTAAAACACCACATTTACTATGTTTTTACTCCAAACTCACTTCATGACTTAAGTCGAGGGTTTGAAATAAATCCTTCTGTTAGATGATTCTGTAGTCTTGTGTTTATTCATCACAATAATCAATGAAAGCAGTTAAACATTGTGTTTATTATGCAACCGCTATAGGGATTTCCTGGGTTTCTTCTTTGTGGCATATTTGGATGTTTGTACTAGAGCGCCATCTGGCCTTTGGAGGATATTTACTACTGATCACACAACAGTGTTTCCTTGATAAGATGTGCACGACAATCTCAGCGAATAGGTTATACTGATACTTCATTCATTCATTTTCCTTTGGCTTAGTGACTTATTTATCAGGGGCTGCCACAATGGAATGAACCACCAGCTATTCCAGCATATGTTTTACACAACAGATGCCCTTCCAGCCGCAATCCTGTACTACAAAACACCCATACTCACTCTTGCATTTACACACTCACTCATACACTGTGGGCAGTTTAGTTTATTCAATCCTCCTATAGCACATGTCTTTGGACTATGAGGGAAACAGAGCACTCAGAGGAAACCCACGCGAACACGAGGAGAACATACAAACTCCACAGAGAAATGCCAACTGGCCCAGCCGAGATTTGAACCAGCAACCTTCTTGCTGTGAGATGACAGTGCTAACCACTGAGCCACTACCTCCTCTGATACTTCTGAATTTAGTATTCGTCCATTCATTCATTTTCCTTCAGCTTAGTCCCTTTATTAGTCAGGGGTCACCACTCTGGAATGAACTTATCCAGCATATGTTTTAACACAGTGGTTGCCCTTCGAGCTGCATACACACTCATTCACACACATACTGTACACTACGGTCAATTTAATTTAATCAATTCACCTATAGCGCATGTCTTTGGACTGTGGGGGAAACCGCAGCACCCGGAGGAAACCCACGCAAACACAGGCAGAACATGAAACTCCACACTGAAATGTTGGGACTTGAACCAGTGACCTTGCTGTGAGGTGACAGTGTTAATCACTGAGCCACCGTGCCACCTCTAGTACTTCTTATTTTAGTATTTTAAGTAAAAATCTGTGATTGTTCCAGAGACTCACGCACTCTAACAATATTTAATTTAAAGCATTGGCATTGCAGCATCGAGGCACACACTCCCTCTCTTTCTGAATTCCTCCTCTAATGCACCTCACCTCATTACCCTTGCTTTGCTCTTCATCATTCTCGCTGTTCAGCTCATTTATTTATGCTGTCTTCTTTTTAATCATGCTGTCTCACCTTGCCACTCAGGACCTCATGGCAGCAGCTACAGGGATGAACATCAGTGCTATTGCTGATCCACAGCAGAGGACGAGACAAGGCCCTGCGCTCAAGGGGGCAGTCTTACAGGAGCCAAGAGAACTGACTCCGCCCACATTCCTGGTCACACAGAGCCTGGTGTCGCTCCTGACGGAAAAAGGCATTCGTTACCGCTACAGTGTGGAGAGAAGCGAATCCATTGAATCAAAGGGTAAAAGCAATACATTTTGTAGACTTTTACAAATATTTTATTTCATTTTTTTTGCAGATATTCCTTCATGTATTTATTTATTTACTTCTTTGTGCAGAGGTAATTTGAGTGTTTTTTGTATATATATATGTTTTACTCAAAATATCTTATATTATATATTATGTTATGTTATAGTATATATTATGTATATATTATATGTATATATTACATTTTTATAAGTACAAAGCAGAACAAAACCCATTTATACAATCTATAATACTTTTTATACAAATTATAAGGGAAATAATACAGAATAAAATTAAATAAGTAAATTAATAATCAAAAAATAATTAAAAAAACACACCAAAACAAAACAAAAAACAAGCACCAGTCCATCCAAACATGCACCATAAAGAGTAAATAGTATACACCATTAAGTTTTACTTGATCAAACTCAAAACATTGAAAATGGAGTGGAAACGTAAGAGTAAAATTGACCATGAATCACAAGTGTCCTACTTTCAACTCTTAAAAAGATAAGCAAGGAAGAGACCCCAGATTTTTTCAAACTTTTTAAAAGCATCTGCCCTAGCCAAATGAATTCTTTCAAGCTTAAGAGCAGCAACCATTTCAGACAGCCATTTATGAAAAGAAGGTGGTAGATTCCAATCCATCAAGATCACCATTTTAGCCAGTACCATTCCAAACATTATAGACCTTTGCTGATTATGTGACCATGCTAACAGAGGGTCAGAACATCCAAACAGGACTTATTCAATATCTAGGCTAATGTTTTCTCTTAAAACACTTAAATAAAACTGAAAACTATTCTTCCAAAACTCAGAGATCTCAGGGCAAAACCAAAAAGTATGAGCATATGTTCACTCGGAACTCTTGCATCTGTCACATAACGGGAAAACTTTAGGGAAATTTTGAGTTTAGTTTTGGTATAATGTAGCCTATGTGCCACTTTAAACTGTATTGAGTTGTAATCTTGCAGTGATAGAACAGGTATGAATTTGCTTTAGCCCCTCTTATTTAATTTCATTTTTAATGTGATTTTTGTTTGGTTTGACTGGAGATTCACAATTTTATTGTCAGCTAAACCCCTCCTTAAATATTTAGTAAATATTTAAACTGATTAAGTTTAGATTTCCAGTTATGCAAGATTTATAGAGCAATTATAAATCATTAAATTGTGAATTTTAATCTCTTTCTCTCATTTGTTTGAAATTTCTTACCGGATTACTTTGTTAGAAACATTTTTTTGTCTCTTCTATACCTATTGTATGTATCAGTATAGGTTGTTTGCAATCATGCGGTTCTGGTGACGCATGAAATTTAGATGGAGGGCAGGAAGTAAAAAAACTGAAAGGGAAACATAGGGGAATGTCAGTATTTTTGCGATTTATACCATATTTCAAAGGAGATATAGAGAAAATAACCACATACGTTAGGCATGATCCTTGTATCATGAAGACGGTTTATTTCTACTGGACTACAATATATTTGCCTGCATTCGAGGCGGTAGATAGCTACTGTACTGTAAAAAAAAATTATAATAAGTACAGTACTATAGTGCTTTGAAGCATACTTAAAATAAACCGTCTTAGTAATTATATGGTAATGGTACAATACAACTGTAATAAACAAATTATCCAATACGCTACATTTTTATAATCATACACCATCACAATGCACCACAGTTTGCGCTAATGTTGCAGTATTTATTACAGTTTATCAGTTTACCAGTATTCTGTAGCATTCATTAACAAAGAGCTGTACTTTACATTATACACTTTGCTATAGTATGGTTCAAAAACATATTATAAATTACGATAGTTTTTCCGTGCGGAGTGCATTATATCTTCAATACATCTACACAAAAAACATGAAAACATACAAAAGCGTGGATGCATAGTCTACTTTATTATTATTATTATTATTATTATTATTATTATCATCATTTTTATATATTTTTGGTGGATGGTAAATAGTGCTACACTATAATAACCGTCTAGTTTTGCTCGAAAGGGTTGCACTTCTTTTTTGTTCTGCCGAAACGCCAGTAAAGACGTGGATATTGTAAAACAAGATGGAGATTTCATTGCAGCGATTACATGGCTGGGTACGTTCTTTATATTCTCCTGTATACGTGTGGTGGTGTTTGTATCTGATTTTTATATAACACATTAACATATAATACACATAGCTAGGCCTGTATATAAGAATTATTAGAGCTTTCAAATGAATTCTCGTGTTCAAAAAAAAAGTTTGTACTTATGGATGTATTGAATAAATGTTTATTACATGCGGCCTTCTGTTTTTAAGCCAGTTTCTTTCCCCCTTTGAGCAAAAACTTTTAAAAGTCTATCAAATCTGTTTGGCATTTATCATTTTGGCCAATTTTAAACAATCATAAACACAAAACAGAATTTTTTTTAATGTTCTGATAGCGATTCCTATGTAGAAGAATTTCTTCCTGCCCTGCATCTGAGTATCGTGCGTCATCAGTGACATTATGTGAAAACAACCTATTAAGTACCAGTAAAGGATTTGTTATTAATTTGTCCTAATTAACGCTGTATGTGATTGGACAGATGGAGGAAGTCCTCCACCCTCAGGTCCTCCTCTGTCTCAGGCGGGGGTTCGGGTTGGTCCACTTGAGCTGGCAAATGCGCTTGCGGCCTGTGTGCTGTCAGCCAGACTGACCTCCAGACACCGTCAGTGGGCAGCACAGCAGCTGGTGCAGGCGCTGGCCATCTCTGAGAAAGACAACACCGCCAGACCACAAACCTACAGCGACATGGCTGGAGATCTGCGCAAGTGCCCTGTCAGGAAGCTGGAAGGACATCAGAACAGGGTAAAGAGGGACACACTAACAAGTAATGGGGCTTTAGTATTTTTGAACTGTTTGAGTAGGAACAAGATCACTCCAGTGGAGTTTTTCTGTATCAGTAAACACTTTGTCTAAACTCCCACAAGCACTTTCACTGAAGTCCTGAGATTTCTTCCAGAAATATACATGTCATAGTATCCTGATTTTAAATGATTTTCACCTATGTGAACTACAGTAGGTGTGGTTGAGTTGTGTTAGTAGTTTGTTGACTTCATGTTGCACAGATCTTTTATACAGATTCCTATTTTGACTGTCTTCATTCACACACAAGCAACATTATTTGAAATTCATTTTTTTTATGCGTTTTGACATATTATTGTTAGTATTGACAGTATACAGTGGGTGACACTTCAAAATGACCAAAAACGCAGCGTTTGGCGCCGCGCCGCTATAAAGAGATTAAGATCGTGTTTTTAGGTGTAACAGCAGTTTGCGACTATGCCGCCAGGGGGCACAAAGGGACGGAATGGAAAATGGACAGAAATATACAGTAGCTGGAAAAACCCTGCTAATTTATAAATGAAGATGAAATAATGAAATAAAGCTAAATAATTCCTTCATTAATCATTAAAAAAGATTAACAAGCTTTATTATCATTGTAAACTTGTTAAGTGCAATGAGGATTCATTTTGGAAATAAAAATTAAAGAAATAAAAGACAACTAAAATAAAAGTACAAACATACAAAAATAAATAAATAAGTAAAGCAGTGGTTTAGCCTAATATAGAGATATGTACAGTGTTTGTTATTTTAAAGTGACAGAAATAAGACGGTAATTAAATAATCTTTTTCATTTACATATTCTTCGTTGATTATATATGTAAAACATGTTAAATCTCAATCACCACTTCTTCTGACCGCCATCTATATATATATATATATTATAGGTGGGCATAGATTAATTTTTTTTAATCTAGATTAAAATGGATCATTTGAATTCTGCCGAAGGCATTCAGAATATGTGTGCTACCCAAATAATAAATCTTTGAGAACGGGTTTCTCGAGCCAGGTGCGCATTAGACCAGGGGCTCATCTCCTATTTCCAAAATGCATCACAAACTGCTTGAGAAACTGATCTACTATGATAATTGGTGATGAAAATAAATAATGTTCAATAAGATGTACTTGTGTTTACTAACTGTTTATTCAGTTAAACATGAATTTTGAACTGTAGGCCTACATAAGCTCCAAACAGCGATTTCATACTTGCTTTTGTTGTACATAGATACAGAAAATGACATATATATATATATATATATATATATATATATATATATATATATATATATATATATATATATATATATATATATATATGTTCCTACTGCATCCTACACATGTGTGAGTGTGTCTGTGTGCACAGTGAACTTTTTAACAGCATTTGTGTGTGGCTCATTCATCGTTGCAGAAAGGCTGAATGAACTCCACAACAAATACATCAAATAATTCGACAACTTCCTAGTTCAGTCTTACTTTGGTTGACTCAGAACTGGATCTCTCCTTCATCCGTGTCTGAGTTGCTGTCTGTGTCTGTCATTGTGCTGTGTTTATCTGACGTGACACTGGAGAAGCAGCTTATTTCCATTTAAAGGCACGGCCGCAAAACAGCTACAATTTCCTCTCACCCCCAAATTGACATTTTCTGTGTAATAAATGACCTGATGGGTATTTCTGAGCTGAGGCACATTCTGGAGACATCAAAGACTTACTTTTACATCTTGTAAAAAGGGGCAAAATATGAGCCCTTTGAATTCGCATTTAGTATGAGTCAAATGCTCTCACGGGACACATAAAACGATACAGCGGGCCAAATTTGGTCTGCAGGCTTTGACACCCCTGCTCTAAAGCATTACTGAATACCTTGACGTTTTTATGATTGTGTGTTGTGTTTGTAGGTGAGCAGCTGCTGCTGGAATGCAGAACAGGGTCTGTTGGCAAGTGGCTCTCAGGACGGCACCGTTCGGCTCTGGAACATAACACCAAACTCAGCAGAACTGCAGCACACACACACCTGCAGTATCAGGTGAGGACGCTTGCTTTCCAGCTCTTTCATATGGACAGGCAGAGAGAGCCGAGCATTCGCTAGGTCTGCTGGGAGACTGTCTGACAGCTGTGTGTTTGTGTGTATTGTATCTCCAGTGAAGACGCTCAGAGCTCTGATGCTTCAATGGGGTCTCATCTGCTGTCTGCTGTGTCGTGGAGCGCAGGGGGGACTTTACTGGCTGCCTTCCAGAACAAACTGATCAACATCTGGACCGTCAATGGTCAGATCAGCATCCTGCTATCTCTTATACACACTCACACATCTGCAGCATTACTGTAACTGTGCATTACTTGTGTGTTATCAAATGGGTTTAATGTACTTCATAACTGATTTCAAGAGTAGAACACTTGACTCATTTATATAGTGCATTTATCGTGTATGGCCATACACCCAAATTGCTTCATAATCATGAAGTGGGGAGGTCTTTCCGCACCACCACCAGTGTGCAGCATCCACTTGAATGATGTGACGGCAGCCACAGGACAATGGCGCCAGTGTGCTCACCACAAACTAGCTGTTGGTGGAGTGGAGAGACAGTGATAGAGACAATTCGGTGGATGGGGATGATTGGGAGACCATGATGGGTAAGGGCTAATGAAGGGAATTTGGTCAGGACACCAGGGTTACATGCCTACTCTTACGAGAAGTGCTATGGGATTTTTGTTGAACAAATGATTTGTTGGACTGTAAATGCCCCAGGTTGGGCAACATGGAAGAGTTCAGATTACCCCAGGTACATAACCTGGGCATAACATTAGACCAGAACTTAAAATTTGATAAACATATCTCAAAAGTGGTTGGAAATAGTTTCTACCATCTCCGCCTTCTTTCTAAAATGAAATCCTCTCTTCCTTCACACTCTCTAGAAATTGCCATACACTTGCTTGTAACCTCCCGGTTGGACTATTGTAACTCTCTCTATTTTGGGCTGCCTAAATCTCAGATTGCTCGCCTACAGTTAGTGCAAAACGCAGCAGCTAGATTTTTAACAAAAAGCCTGAATTATGCACGTCACTCCTATTTTGAGGTCTCTCCATTGGTTATCGGTGACACAAAGAATTGAATTTAAAATCCTTCTCTTTGTGTATAAAACCCTACATGGTCTGGGCCCTCATTATTAGAACTAAAAGAGGTTTCGTCGCTGCCTATTTTTAAGTGTAAATTAAAGACTCATTTATTTTCTAGGTCTTTTGAAGCATATGTCCTTTCCTTCGGCGGGGTGGTTTGTGGGGGGGGGATAATCTTGTCAGGGTGGTCAACTGTGGTAGCATCTATTAATTAGGCAAAATTTAAAATAAGGCAAAATTTTAAAAATGTAAAAATAAATGTAAAAATTTCAATTAAAAAAAATATTAAATAAATAAAAAAAATGTTTTGCTCATTTAATTGTTACACTTTCTATGTTCTCTCCTATTATGTGCCTATTGCTGTTACTGTTTTTATGCCCATATCATTTGTTTATTTTTTCTCTGTAAAGCACTTCGTGCGGCCTTGTGACAGTTGGAAACGTGCTATATAAATAAATTGAAATAAATTTTACTTTTAATGACTACAGATAGTCAGAACCTCTGTTTAACGTCTCATCCGAAAGATGGCGCTCAGTATAGTGTCCCCTTCACTTTACTGGGTCATTAGGACTCACACAGACTGCAGGTTAAGAGCCCCCTGCTGGCCTCATTAACACCACTTCCAACAGCAACCTAGTTTTCCCATGTGGTCTCCCATCCAGGTACTGACCAGGCTCAGCCCTGCTTAGCTTCAGTGAGTAACCGGTCTTGGGCTGCAGGGTGATATGGCTGTTTTTTTGTATTATAGTTTTATCCACAGTGACCTATCTTCATGCCTAAAACAAAGAATTAAACGATTAAAGTGACGATCGGGTGTGGGTTGGGTGCAGATACATATATCAGATAAAACTATGTGCGGGCGGGTGGCGGCTGGATGATTAGTATGAAGCCGCAGATTCGGGTGTCATTTCAGCTGATCCGCGCATCTCTATTGTGCACACAACAATAGGCCTATACAAATACATGCATATTGACAACAAAAACAGTCGAATACTCATATAATTTTTTAGAGTTATTTATTAATTTGTTTTTGTTGCATGTAGTTGTTTCTTATGTAACTTTTATTTTCTGTGGCTTATGGATAAAGTATGATCATTCTAATAGTTTAATCAAATTTATTTCACTTTTAATCATAATCATTTCCATATTAATTTTTGTAATTTTAGTACTTCAACCTAGAGTAATTATATTTCTAATTTCCTTCACTTAAGTGTTTTTTTTTTTCATGTAATGTAATGAGTAGAAATGTCCAGCATTGTATTACCTGCAACTGAATATGTCCTGCAACACAGTTAAAGTACACAACCCCCCCTCTAAAAGCATTTATGTGTGTGGTTTTCTTCACTGCAGGTACTCAGGCACATATAGAGGCTCAGTCGTCCTGGATTACGGCACTCTCGTGGGTCCAAACGTCCACACCGTTCCTCATCCAGGAAGCCAGCAGTCAGCTCAACCCTCCAGAGAGTCTGCTGGTGGGTCGACTGGATGGCTCTCTCTGCTGGCTGGAGGTCACTGAAGATCTGAGGGTGGACCGGACGGAGCTCATGCACTGCCACAGGAAAGAGGGTATGTACCCGAAAACTTGCTCAAGAGCTTTGTTTTTGTGATTGGATGGGCTTTGGCAGTCTGCTTTTATTTTTGTGTTTAGCACCTCAATGTCTGGCCTGGTACAGTATTGAGAAACCCTTCGCCGTGGGCTATCCTGATGGTAAAATACTGCTGGGCACAGCAGAGAGCTTCGAAACCGACCCGCCGATTCTGTTGACTGCATTTCCTGTGAGTAAGATATCCTCAAAAACATACTTTGCATAAAACTGTTGATTTTGGGTTTGTGAAGGAACTGTTCCCTTGGACTGTTTTTGTTTTTTTTTGACATTTTGGGTTTTTCAATCAAATGTAAAGATTCAAAATACACTTTTTTTTTCTTTTTCCCTGAGCCATGAATATATTAACTTCTGCAGTGCTTACATACACAAAATATTTCTACAACCATAATGTGTAAAAAAAATACATAAATAAATAAAAATGTTAAATTTGGTGCAAATTAATGCTTTTTTTAACATAATGCACATTTAAACATAACATGTTAGAGAGCTTTGAAAAATGTTTTCAATTTTCAATGTGGTCAATTAATTGGGAACATATGATGAAATTTTTACCCTATTCAACTTCAGTGATACCTTTTTTATCTTATATTTATACCTTATTGATATATTATGAAACTATTATTATGTTTAATGTATACTCACCGGCCACTTTATTAGGTACACCTGTCCAACTGCTTGTTAAGGCAAATTTCTAACCAGCCAAACATGGCAGCAACTCATTGCATTTAGGCATGTAGATATGGTCAAGATGATCTGCTGCAGTTCAAACTGAGCATCAGAATGAGGAAGAATGGTAAATTAAGTGACTTTGAACGTGGCGTGGTTGTTGGTGCCAGACGGGCTGGTCTTAGTATTTCAGAAACCGTAATGCCTGTATCAGACTGGTTCCAGCTGATAGAACGGCAACAGTAACTCAAATAACCACTCGTCACAACCAAGGTATGCAGAAGAGCATCTCTGAATGCACAACACATCCAACCTTGAGGCGGATGGGCAGAAGACCGCACTGGGTGCCACTCCAATCAGCTAAGAACAGGAAACTGAGGCTACAGTTGCACAGGCTTACCAAAATTGGACAATAGAAGATTGGAAAAACGTTGCCTGCTCTGATGAGTCTCGATTTCTGCTGCGACATTCTGATGGTTGGGTCAGAATTTTGCGGCAACAACATGAAAGCATGGATCCATCCTGCCTTGTATCAACAGTTCAGGCTGCTGCTGGTGGTGTAATGGTGTGGGGCATATTTTCTTGGCACACTTTGGGCCTATTAGTACCAACTGAGCATCGTGTCAATGCCACAGCCTACATGAGTATTGTTGCTAACCATGTCCATCCCTTTATGACCACATTGTACCCTTCTGATGGCTACTTCCAGCAGGATAACAGGCTGTGTCATAAAGTGCGAATCATCTCAGACTGGCTTCTTGAACATGACAATGAGTTCACTGTACTCAAATGACCTCCACAGTCACCACTTCTCAATCCAATAGAGCATCTTTGGGATGTGGTGGAACGGGTGATTCGCGTCATGGATGAGCAGCCGACAAATCTGCAGCAACTGCGTGATGCTATCATGTCAATATGGACCAAAATATCAGAGGAATATTTCCAGTACCTGGTTGAATCTATGCCACGAAGGATTAAGGCAGTTCTGAAAGCAAAATGGGTCCAACCCGGTACTAAGTAAGGTGTACCTAATAAAGTGGCCGGTGAGTGTTTATTGTTTAATTAAATAAAAAGGCTACATTAGACAATTTAAAAAAAATAATTGGGTTAACTAGCCCAAAAGAATGAATAAAAATAAAAGAATCTAAATATTCTACACAATCTACACAAACACAGTATATTTCTCAACTCTACACACCTCTAAAGACAGTTTAGGAAATGCTTACTAGTATATTATGTAACTATTAGCATGTTTAATTAAATAAAAAGGCTACATCATAATCTTAAACACTTTTTAAAATAATTGGGTTAACTAGCCTAACAGAATGAATAAAAAAAAAATGAATAAATTCTACAAAATCGACACAACAATAAAAGTATTTCTCAGCTCTACACACCTCTAAAGACAGTTTAGGATATGCTTTGTGAAACCAAACACACGCTCTTAGACAAATATGGTTTGAGACTAACACGTGTGTCTTTCCACAGGAGAGTGTGAGTGCTCTCAGATGGGATCCTACAGGTCATCTGCTGCTGTCTGTCGGCCGCTCAGAGGTGGTGAAGATCTGGGGTCGAGCCAGCGGCGCGTGGGTCACCCTTCACTCTCTGTTTCACACAGGCACCGTCAACACAGCTGAATGGTGCCCTCTGCCCGGGAGAGGAGCGGACCCTCGGCTCATGATGGCAGTGTGAGTGTGCCATAAGATTAACAAATTATTAAAGTGACATTAACATGTGAACATCATTTTAATATTTAGCAGCTTGCTGAGAGTACTACTACTACTACATTTTATTTACAGCCGAAGTCACAATTATAAGCCCTCCTGTGATTTAAAAAAAAATAAAAACTCTTTATTTTTTTCCCAAATGATGTTTAACAGAGCAAGGAATATTTTATTTGAACCTATACATAACTAACATAACAGAGAGGTATTCTAACTGTACCAACTGCATACAGGTATACTATAAATACTTAACTATACACATAACCCAAGACAGACTATACAAGTACTTTTACATAAAGACACAACAATATTGCACAAGATATGTGCAAAAGGGGTATTTAAGGTTGAAGAAAACAAGTAGTACAACATGACTGTGTAATAAATTCACAAGTAAGCATTGTTTTCCTTATTGAGTTCTTGTAAGATGGAGTTTAAGAAAAGTATCTGGTAAATATATAAAGAGAAGGTTGTTTCTACAGGTGGTTTGTCAAGCCCACTCACAAACTTTGCTGCATTTCTTGCATTCAAAAAGACCATGTAGGAGTCTTTCTCAAAACCAAAACTCTACCTTTTCTTTTGGAATGGGTTGTGGAGCAACAGCGAACCGTATTTGCAAATAAAGAGATACAAAACAGGTGTTTTTGCTTTTTTTATTCCAAGATTGACATTTATAGCATTATATAAAGCTTGATTTATAAAATTGATATTGCGTTTTGTAAAAAGCACAATAAATGTTACATTTTGATGAAATGGAAACACTAATGCTTCAGTATTGTATTGTATATGCAAGTGTAAGCTTATTGATAAAAAAGGGCAGTGATTTGCTGCACTCTGCATCAGTTGTTGATTGGATTTAGAGATGTGGGCGTGACACTCAAAAGTGGAGGCTTTAATGCAATCTTGGAGGGGCAGAGTAAAGTTGGCATTAATTGGAAGTTTTGATTGTTTTACTATAGTGACACACTGTATATCCAAGTATAGAGTGAAACTAGAATTTGTCAATCAGGAATTGGTTTGATTTTTGCAGTTTCCTATTGGTCGATCTCATATGAGTGACAGGTTGGTCCCACCCTCACGACTGTACAAATGCCATTAGAAAAAATGTGTCATTTAAGAATGGGGGTATTTTGAATAAGAAATAAGGAGGACACCTAAATTAAAACAATACAGTATATAGGATGTGCTACGAAGTTGCTGAAAAATGTTCATTTTATTTAAAAGAGACCTTAAATGCATTAATTGATTGGAGAAATCTTGTATACGTCATCAGTATGTCATTTTGCCTGTAAGATCCACTTATGACTGTTTTAACGTTACAATTTATTTGCATGAATTAATTTTTTCATAGCAAGATCTGTATCATGCATTTAGTAAATTAATATTTATTCAAGCCGACTTTGAAAGTAAAGCCTAAAGTTCTTAGTGAGGGCAGACTATGTAATTTGCAGCAAGAAAAATATAAATATAAAACTAACATTAGACATGCTACTGTAACACATAACACGGCACTTTTATTACTCCTTCACACCATAAACTTGAAGAATGGGTAATGAATACCTTAGTGGAGCATTTCTGAGTGCTTTAAATCACCACTTCTTGAAGTATTTTTAGAACGTGTAGACATTTAGCTGCCATGTTGGTCCTCAAGGATGCACAGGTGTATAATCCATCATCCGGGTGTTCAGATTAGCCTTTCTTCATTTTCCACAGCGGATGTCAAAATGGCCTCCTGTATGTGTGGACTGTTCCTCAAGGGGGCGCCAATGTCTCAGTGCCCAATTTCCTCACTCCATCCACCAGCCAAGACAAGAGCAGTGCAATCAAGGTCAGATTTATATATTACTTATTGTTATTTTTTTCCTGGGAACATAATTTTGTCTAAAGAAATTAAGCCGCCTTATTTATTACCTTTTTAACCTAGCATTTTAACTCACTTTTGCTGCTTTTTTATTAATTGTCTCACTAAAGGTCTTTTTTAGGACAGTTTAAGGAAGCTGTGTGTGTGTGTTTTTCAGCGGGGCACTGCTAAGTGCATGTTCAGACTGAGTGGACACATTACAGCGGTAAAAACGCTGTCATTTTGCCCTAGTGGTCTTGCTTTGGTGTCTGGGGGAATCGGAGGACTGCTTAACATCTGGTCTCTCAGGGTGAGTCAGATGTTTTCTGTTAGTATTTATTTTATTAGCTTAATGTGAAAATTTACCTACAATTTTTAGATATTAAAGATATATTGAAGATCGTTGGAGTCAAAATAGGAAAACAAATACTATGGCTACAGATTTCCAGCATTCTTCAAAATATTTTTTATAAATTATAAAATATATGTTTAACAGAAGACTAACTCTGAATGTGGATGGTGTGTAAATGATGACACTTTTCTTTAAAAAAGAAATTATATATATTGTAAACACCCCTGTCTGTTCTAGGATGGTTCAGTCCTGCAGACTGTGGTTACAGGAATGGGCTCTGTGGTTTGTACCACTTGGATACCTCATATAGGGGTGACTGCTTGCTCTGGAAGATCAAAGGTACCACTTTCTGAAAAGCGATTAATGTTTAATTAAAAATGGTTAAAGTGATGTTTAATGCGTGTATCTGTCTGTTTCTCCTATCTCAGGATGTCTTGCTAATTCGTTGTACCTCAGACTGGA
>NC_079455.1:35143905-35191405 GCF_903798145.1 Danio aesculapii | reverse complement strand
AGTTATATTTTAAACAAGTATTTATGTAGACCAAAATTTACATTCATATCTATATTATGTTTTTTTTTTTACAGAGAAATATGTTCATACATGATTTACCTGATTACATACTACATTTTATTTTACTTTTTTATTTCTGTTTTGTTCTAATATTAATTATAATTTTTAATAATTTATATATTTTTTTTCTGGCATAAAAACAGTCATAGAAAGAGATTCCAATAATAATCTCTGTAAAAACCTTAATGGTCTAATTTGTCAATTCCTAATTTGTCAAAAAAAAAAAAAAAAAAAAAATTATAATTTTGAACCTTATGTCATCCAATGTTCAGATTTGTTTTAAATTTTTGCAAATAACTACAGTATATTTAATAAAATAATGCCACATCTGCATTTTTAAACATACAATTTTAGAAAGCTCGTAATTTAATAAAAAAAATGCTTGCAGTTCTTAATGTAATCAATCAACCGTGGAAGTATGGTGGTAACTGCTAGCTAATTTATTTACCCTATTCTCCTGCAGTGTCTTACCTGAATAGACTGTGCTTCAACTATTTTATTCTAATCAGATTGTGCTTGTATGTTGGACAGGACTGGCAGCAGGGTGGTAAAAGTGAGGTATACCTGTGGGGTAACGGCCGCCACGGGCAGCTGGCGGATGCTGGAACCAGTGCATCTGTGCCCACACTGGCGCCCTCACTCTCTCAGACACAACAGGTGGAGTACCGACATGAAAATTCAGTTCAATCTTCTCTATTTCTATAGCATTTTTTTTTTCAAATAGATTGTGTCAAAATGAGAATAAAAAGCCATAACGATATTTCAGATCATGGAACATTCCAGCAAATCAGGCAAGCAGGAAATGAGTGGTAGAATGCTACAATTTCTACATGGTAGTTGGCATTCTGAACACTCTCGTTTTCAATTTGCATGAAGAATATTTTATCACCACACTAGAAGATGACTTAAGAAAAAATGCTAAAGTAAAATAACTTTAGTAAAATGCACTTAATTTAGATAATCTTAGGAGAAAAGATTAAATATCTAATATAATTTTCTAATAAAGAAATTTCATCTTTTTTTTAATTTTGTACTTGAAATATGATTAAATACTTGGCAAGAAAAGCATTTTTGCAAAGTTTAAGAATTTTTAAAATATTTAAACATCACTTGCACCCCAAAACGATTGAGGAGAAAGAAACTCTGGGTTTACTGAAGAAAACCTGCTCTTCATAGAGTAAGTTACCATGGTAAATTTGCCTTGCCTCCCTAACAGGGTTTGACATACCTCCCATTTTAAAAGAGAAAACCCAGAGTTTTCCTCATTTCAGGGTTAACATACTTGAGTTTTCACTTTCTGAAACTGACTTCAGATCTTCTGACCAATCAAATGCTCTCTGGCATCAAAGTCTCCCGCCCTCTACAAGCACCTAAAGCTGTGAATGGAATTGGTCATTTATTCACACGTAACAGAGCTTTTAATTCACACAGAGTGTTTTGCAAACACTTGCAAATATTAGAAAATAATAAACAGCCAGCATGGTGTTAATCTAAACTCCTTCACATTTATTAGTCATAACAATGCTCTGAGGAACCTCAATATCCGGCATGCTGGAGCGCGCTGTGCGCATATACACTCAATTATCTGCAGAAAGCCTAAGGGGGAAAATGCATACAGACATATAGGACATTCAAAATGAAGTCTGTTTCACATGATTACAGTTTTCTGTATAGTGAATGGCTCATAGCACGCTATATAGGGGGGAAAAGGGTTCATGCAGTGTAGATGTGCTTTACATTGGGTTAATACAAGTCTGGTTTTGTGATGCACAAAACAGATCAAACTTTGAAGCACTTTGAGTATCAGAAAAAAAGTTCTTGGCTTTTTTTTTTTTGTTAAAAAGGGAGAAATTGCTCGATCTCCTGTTTTTATGTTTTAATTGAAATTATGTCACACAATATACATTTCAAAGTATTTCAGGAGACTATTAAACGGTTAGTTTGTCCAAAAATGAAAAATTCTGTTATTAATTAATCACCCTCTTGTCGTTCCAATCCCCTGAGACCTTTGTTTGCCTTCGGAGCTCAAATTAAGATATTTTAAATGAAATCCGAGAGCTCCCTCATCCTCCACAAATGGTGAGATTCCCAACTCATTAAAAGTCCAGAAAATTACCTAAAGACATTCTCAAAATAGACCATAAGCCTACAAAGTAGAGGTGTGAACCGATACTGGTCTCGGGGTTCAGTTCGGTTACGATTATCATCAGTATCACGATTATCGATTCGGTTCAATTCGATAATTCGGTGCATCACGGTACATTTCCATACACATCACGATGTTTTCCATACACAGTGTTGTATTTTGGGGGGTGGCTATAACAAGCTGTCTGTATAAACACACATACACACATGGACACGCAGCACCACACTGTCTCTCATTCACACACACATTCACAAACATGGACAGCAGCAAGCACAAGCACGCACACACACGCGCTCTCCCTCTCACACACACACACACATGCCACGTGCTTGCTTGCTCGCTCGGGAGCGATATTGTGAGACCAGACCGGCCACTCCTGTTAAAATTACACCAGAGTTACCGACCGCTCCCGTGCTTTTTTTAGGAAATTTATTCCCGCGCTGCGTGAAATCTGGTCGGGTCCCGCGACAATGCACAGGTACAGCCGCGGGAATGCATACAGCCGAGAGGAAAGAGAAGGGAGGAAAAGTTACGCCAGCAGCCGAGAGGAAAAGTCACGCCAGCGGGTGAAATGGGCCACAGTGAGAGAGAGAAATGGAGTACTTTCATTCCCTCAATCGCAGAGAAATAGGGGCTTCTGCTGTAAGTGCCAGTGAAAGACTTTCCAGGAAACACACACACAGTGAAATTTAAGTAGTTGTGCCTGTAGTGTTGTAAATACTAACGCTCGCCTCCCTTGCGACAGAGCGCATATGAGATACGTGACGTCAGTACATAATAACCGGTTATGATTATTACTGAACCGATACCAAATTGTCTGCGTCTGCAAAAGCTATGAAAGTTTTTTTTTTTCGTATTGTGATGCAGTTCATAAAGAAACGGAATAGTAAATAAGAAATCAGTGGACGTGGCTTGTTGAATGTAGTCAAGTAGGAATTTCATTCAGAAAGATCGGGGAGAGTTATTACAACCAAACACTATAGCAAAACAAGACGTGTCACTGACATGTATAGTTTTGAATGGGGAAAAGTGTAACAGTCAATAAGGCGAATGAAGCCTAGTGCAGGAGCCAATCATCGATTGATATAGACTGACGATTCTCCGGGGAGAAGCTCGGACCAGACATGTGCTTTTATGATGTTTTTGTGGTCATCAAACATACTGGAATCTCAGTGAATACTTGCTTCACAGACATAACACATAGATCTAAAAAAGCTGTACTTTTAAATGAGCCAACTTCATATGAAAACAAACGTTTTTTGGTTTTGTAATCTGTATGAAACCAACGCAAGGCACAGTCCATCCTGTTAAAGGCACATCACATGACAGCAACTACTCAAACGCCCCACAAACTTGAAAACAAAGAATCACTGTCATTTCTAGAAGAGAAAATTATTAAAGTCGTGAATTACTTCAGAAGACCAGCGTGATCAGACAAGGCATTACCCAGAGGATGATAGTGTGTAACACAGTCATAAATGAGGTTGGTGTCGTGATCTCGTTCACTTCGAGTGTGCATGCACATTAGCTCAGGCAACCTGAAAAAAATGCTGATTTAGTTTGATTCTAATGTTTAGAAACTAAACTTATAAGACAGCTTATGTTTCATTCTATTGGTGATTCCAAATATGTAATGTAATCGTGAGCTTGGCTAACAGTTTTGTGGAATTTGATGTTTCCCATTCAGACTGAATGCCAGAGCACATAGTATGTTTACTATGCCCAATACCTCAAACAGGAAGTGCATTTTTAAGGGCAAACCATTTTTTGATCAACTGTTCAGCACAAAACTAGCAAGGTGAGCTAACAAAATCAATATGGTTAGTTTTGATTTCATGTTAACTTTAACAGCTTCTTCTCTTCAGTGTCAGTATATTGCGCAGATGCATGAGCACTGATGTATTTTTTTGTTTTATGTGAGAACCAAAGTATTATAGCTTGATAATATTCAGATTGAACCACTGAAGGGAAGTCGTATGGTCTGTTTGGAAAAAAAATTTCTGAATTTTTTTCGGGATCATTGCTGTCTGTGGAGGATGAGGGAGCTCTCAAATTTCACCTAAAATGTTTTAATTTGTGTTCTGAAGACAAACGAAGGTCTCGGGGTTTGGAATGACATAATAATTAATATTATGTCGTGATTAATATTATAATTAATAGCATACTAATAATAATCCGGGACGTCATGGTGGCGTAGCACGATCGCCTCAGAGCAAGAAGGTCGCTGGTTCAAGACCCGGCTGATCAGTTGACGTTTCTGTGTGGAGTTTGCATGTTTTCCCCGTGTTTGCGTGGGTTTCCTCCGGGTGCTCCGGTGTCCCCCACAAGTCCAACAACATGCTGTATAGGTGAATTTGGTAAGCTAAATTGGCCGTAGTGTATGTGTGTAAATCAAAGTGTATGGATTTTTTCCAGTGATGGTTTGTGGCTGGAAGGGCATCCGCTGTGTAAAACATATGCTGGATAAGTTAGCGGTTCATTCCGCTGTGGCGACCCCTGCTTGATAGAGGGACTACGTCGAAATTAAAATGAATGAATGAATAATAATCCTTTAAGTTAATATGTTGTATTAAAGAGACTTGTGTTTCTCTCAGGTCGTGTGCGGTCAGAACTGCACGTTCCTGGTTCAGGCTAACGGTACGGTTCTGGCTGTTGGAGAGGGCAGTTATGGGCGGCTTGGACAGGGTAATTCAGATGACCTGTACACCCCTACTATCATCTCAGCTTTACAAGGTAATGCAAACCAATGCAAACTCATTTTCAGCACAGCGCCGGAAATACTGTACAGCGAATGCATGTGATTTGCTGAAGTTACAGCACTGATAGCTTTCAGAATTGGGGGAATATAGGGCCAAAAATGGTGGAAATTGGATGCAGAACATCCTGAAATTTGAAGTTTGCAGTTTATACTGAGTGTTGTATAACTGTAATATAATAGCTACATGAAAGTTGAATCTCTTTCATTGAGTAATTTGAAAACAAATGTGAATGACTCTCGGGAAGATAAAGCATGTAGTCAAATTATTATTATTAGCGTTCAATGAAATGTTGAAAAAAAAAAGAACGATACTTAAAAGGAAAAATAATTCTAGTTCTTAATGTATTTTTTAATCAAGTAATTTTTTTTTCTTTTATTTAAATAATGTAATAATATATTAAATATATTAAAATGCGCATATAATATAATAAAATTAATATATAAAAATACATTTATATATTGTATGTATAGTAAATATAATAATGTTAGCATGTTCAAGGTTTAAGCATAATAAAAAATAGAAATAAATAATAATAATATTAATAATAATAATAATTATTATTATTATTATACTATATTTTTATTCTAAAATTATTTACAATATAAATATATCATAAAGTAAATATAATAATGTTAGGATGGTCAGGGTTCATATAATTATAATAATAATAATAATAATAAAAATAATAATACATTTATTTATTTATTCTAAAATTCTCACCAGAATTTATCACTACTACTATTATTATAATTTTTTTATTATTATCATTATTTGTAATGATAGCCAAAAATTCAACAAATATTTGTGTTTTATATAGTTTTAAATGTGGTACAGTAATGTTTTTTATTCAACATAGGCTCATTCTGAAAACATAGCCCTGTATACATTTTTGGAGATCGCGAATTATGTAGCCAGAAGTACGTATGGCTGCATTTAGTCTTTAAAACGAATGCTACGGTGGCTGTTCCTTTTCGTGCTTACCAGCTGACTGCTTACCTCCATATGGACGGCTTGCTGCTGTTACTTGATTGTCAAATAGCTCGCCTTGTACAT
The DNA here is from genome assembly GCF_903798145.1 of Danio aesculapii. Lineage (NCBI taxonomy): Eukaryota > Metazoa > Chordata > Actinopteri > Cypriniformes > Danionidae > Danio > Danio aesculapii. The sequence goes on along the minus strand of NC_079455.1, from coordinate 35,185,387 downwards.
CAGCGGACTTGAGACACAGAGACGAGTTGACAATGACAATGGTGTTCGAGTCCAGCGGAGAACGGTTCCAGAAATTGGGTGAGACAAAAACAGAAGCCAAAAAATAAAATAAACAAGTAAATAACAGGGTGAGAATGTGGTAAAATTTGAAAACGTGGTAAAAATCAGGCGAGGGCTTTTATTTTTCTGGATTGCTTTTTAAAACTGTCGGTTGGATTTAGGGAAGTGGGTGGGCGGGTCAATCGATGCTTTTGAAAACACTATTGGTTGGGTTTAGGAAAGGAGGAGGGTGGGTCACTCAGTCATTCGACAGTGGCCAGGCTTTACGCAAGAACAGCAGGCGCAAACGGTACTTGTGAGAGAAATATAATCTCAAAAAGCATTTACAGCGGCCTCTGGTGCATTCGAGAAAACAAAACCTGCAAAAAAACGTACCTCCTAGGACTTATTTGGCGCTCTCCAGAAATGTATATAGCAGAACATTTTCAGAATGAGCCTGAGTTGTTTTTATTATGCCATGCTTAAAATATAATAACAAAACATAACAACAATAACTGCAATACAACAACAACAACAACAATAATAATAATAATATTTTGAAAACTATGTTGTATCTGTTCCATTCAATTTTCTTTTCCTCAATAGGTTATGTTGTGACGCAGCTGGTGACATCATACGGGTCAGACGGCCACTCACTGGCTCTCACCGAGACTGGAGAGGTGTTCAGCTGGGGCGACGGGGATTATGGCAAACTCGGCCACGGCAACAGTGAAAGACAAAGACGACCCAAACAGATCGAGGGTCTGCAGGGAGAGGAAGTGGTGCAGGTACAAACAATTAAATAAATTCACCAAAACACAATGACAGAATCAGCATCAATCATTTAACTTAGTTTTTTTTTCTCCTGTCCAAAGCTGGCATGTGGCTTCAAACACTCAGCCGTCGTCACAGCGGATGGAAAACTCTTCACTTTCGGCAGTGGAGATTCAGGACGTTTGGGCCAGAGATCCACTTCCAACAAGATGATCCCGGAGAGAGTCACAGCACTAGACGGACACCACATTGGACAGGTGATCTTGTGCTTTATGATGGTCTGTGCATACACTACCCAACAAAATGTTTGCAGTCAGGCAATTTATTTTAATGTGTTTATCATATTATATTGCACTCATTGAAATATTAATTGAAAAAAAAAACATTGTTTGTTACTGGGACATTTATGCTTAAAGCATTTATGATTAAATTTATGCTTTTTAATTTATGATTCATAATTTTAAAAAATATTATAATCAATGTCAATGATGTTAGCATATGTGGTTTTTCACCCAATAAAGTAAAACAAATGTAAAGAAGGCTATTTCCTTCAATCCAAAATTAACTCAAATAAAAAATAGTGAAATAATTTTACATATTCTCATTGAATGTAGTTCACATTTAATACTGCGTTTTTATCTTTAATGTCATATGTGCCTTCAGAAATCATTCTAATAAGATAATCTGCTGCTCATTACACATTTGTATTATTATTAATAATAATGTTAAAAGCTGCTTCATATTTTCACAAGAATTGTCATAGTAATGTTGAAAAGTACTGCTTGAAATGTTTTGCTTTATTTACTTTCATTCATCATAAACATGTTATATTGTTCAGGAGTGAAAGGAAAAGAACAACATTTATAATGTTAAAAAAAGTTTGGTTATAAATGTGTCTTACTGATCTATATGTATAATAATTAGTGGTGAGCCGTTATCGGCGTTAACGTGCTATGTTAACGCGAGACTCTTATCGCGCAATAAAAAAATATCGCCGTTAATCTATTCTCAAAGTTGGTATGGGAGCTGGGTCTATTCTACGCAAGCTATGATGACTTTCACCTTGATATTTTAGCGCAGATGTACAGTATACCTGACCGGTGAGCCGTCTGACAAACAAGTGCCCTTCTGAATCAAATCAGCAGGATGCCTGATTTTAACTGCAGTTCAGCAGTTTCACTTTAACTCAGGAACATTTCATTCATGCCCCCATGACAAACTGGAGTATTAGACGCAAATAAGGAGTAATGACTGGTGAGAGTGTTATTGAATTTAATAACGCACACCAAATGGAAAGAAAAAAAAACTTCCGCATTTCGCAATGACTTTATGACTTAAGTTGGATTAAGGTAATCAAAAGTCGCTGTTTGGAGCTTATGTAGGCCTACAGTTCAAAATTCATGTTTAACTGAATACACAGTTAGTAAACACAAGTACATCTTATTGAACATCATTTATTTTCATCACCAATTATCATAGTAGACCAGTTTCTCAAGCAGTTTGTGATGCATTTTGGAAACAGGAGATGAGCCCCTGGTCTAATGCGCCACCTGGCTTGAGAAACCTGTTCTCAAAGACTTATTATTACGGTAGCACACACATTCTGAACGCCTTCGGCAGAATTCAAACGAGCCATTTTTATCTAGATTAATCTAGATTAATTACGAGATTAATCTAGATTAAATAATTTATCTATGCCCACCTATAATAATAATGTATCTTAATGATCCTAAATTATTGACCTGTAGTGAATGTCACCTTTGTCTGGTGGTTGAGGTTGAACTTTCTTCTTGTGTCCAGGTGTCATGTGGCATCAATCACACTCTGGTCCTGTCATCAGATGGCCTGACCGTCTGGGCTTTTGGAGACGGTGACTATGGTAAACTGGGTATTGGACCATGTACAGTGAAGTGCTACCCACAGGTACAGTTTTACTGTATCGGATGCAGACCAATTTAATTACACTGTGTTTATTTCATCATTGGCCAACTGTCCTGTTTTTCTGTTTGCTGGCAGAAAGTGGAGTCTCTTTGCAATAAAGGCATCAAAAAGGTTGGATGTGGAACGCATTTCTCAGTGGTTCTAGCCAAAGACGGTCACATCTACACATTTGGCCAAGGTATATCCTTCAGTAATCACTATCACCCAAATGCATTGTTCTGTAGCAGTGGAATCATTTACATTTATTCTATTCAAAAGCATTGCCATCAAGCATTTTTTCCATCAAGCTACCAAAATACGCATAAAAATAGGTGGCTGGAAGCATAGCTACTGATTCAATGCATTTTTTAATAGATTCGACCAAAGGGCCTAATTAAATAATGAAAAAAGATAGAAGCATGTTTGGAGCAGCAGCAAAGCGTGTGGTTTCAATTTCTAGCCGATGACTTGGTGCATGTCTACTATTTACAAATGTCATCCAAAAATGGAGAAGAAAATATGACAATCTGTAAAGTAGGATTGAACACATTCTTCCTTCAGGAATTACTAGACTAAAAAACAAAACAAACAAAGAAAACTTAAACTTCAAATCTCCTTCGCACAGAAGCTTACTCTTAGGTAAGGTACCAAGGTAAATCCTTCAGTAGTTACCATCACTCAAATGCATTTTTCTGTAGCAGTGGAATTATTTACATTTATTCTGTTGTAATTCTAGTCTAGTTAGGGCTGCACAATTCATTAAAAACCATTTTCATCATTTTAGTATAATTTCAGCCCCTGGTCGAAATCTGAAATCTCCATTTTTGGCCTATACATTTGCATGGCTGAATATTTGGTGCATCTCTACTGCAAAGTGGTCATGAATTTGAAAGTGAAACTAAAAATGCAGTTTTGAATGCATATTTGAATAAGTATGCACCTACATTTTGAAAAACTGAGTAGGATGAACTTTTTATTCGTTAAGAAAAGACACGCGTAAATGTTTTATAAACTAATTTCGAGAGGAGCACATGATATGATTGATTGTGGCTGGTCTCGCATCAATAATCATTGCAAGTCCAATCGGATATTATTGCTAGACCAATCAGATGAATTCTAGCCTTCAATAAACAAACCCATTCATCCTACCTTCCTCATCTTCATTTTGAAGAATCCCCCCCCCCCCCATCCACCCCATCTCCCTCTTTCCTCCTTTACCAGGGAGAACTTTCGAGTCCTACCTGATCTCGGACCCCCTGTCATGCTACATGACCAGGCGGGAGACCTGGGCTCAAGTATCTCCGAGCTCAGGGTTCTCTCCCGGGACAACATGCCAAATCTGCAAATTGTATCAAGCAATAGCTAAGTGTAAACTCTTGAAACTACGATGGAAACATTTATACTGAATACATTCCAGTACATGCATTAAGAAATAAAAAATAAATAAAAATGTGTGCAGTGGACAAACTAGCTGGCCGACCACATTGTAAAACATCTGAAATGTTGTTTTAAAATTTATTTTGCGCAAAAGAAATTTATTTACGTCCTTGGACAGAGACGTAGCTAGTGTCAATAGGTGCATCCCAAATTGCATACTTATGCACTTTTCTATGCCATTTTTGTAGTATGAATAGTGTAAGTAGTGCGTTCACACTAAAATCTCTAAAAATAATAAGTGTACTTTAATTACCCAGATGATGCACTCATTCGACCAGTAAAATGAATTGTGGAATGATGGACACTTCACGCACTCAACAGCCGCTGCTTTGCTCATGTAGCGAAAGGGGTAGGGCTATCGGCCGCACATGTTGGATAACTTTATTTATTTTGTGTTGTGAAAGCAAAATTCTTCTACAAGAGTCATTATAGCGCCTCCAGATGCTGAGTGCGGTTATTTTCATAACAGGTATTATTTTGTACTTTGGTCATTAATTTCACTAATATTAGATTAGATTTTAGATTAGATTCAACTTTATTGTCATTACACAAGTACAAGGCAACGAAATGCAGTTTACGTCTAACCAGCAGTGCAATAGCAGCAAGAGTAGGATACAGGTATAAGTTATAAAGTGCAGTTATAGAAAAACTATGGTAATATTTACAGATGGATGTACTATGAACATTGGCATAATATGGCAACCGTCAAACGTCATCATGGCAACGGTTTGATTTCGGCTTAGTAAAAACATTAGTGTTCCATTTGGGACGACACTACATACATATACTATGCTGTTGAGTGTGTATAGTGTGCCATTTGGAATGCAGCTGTTGTATTTCAGTGTATGTCTCCGCCTTGTGCTCACTGAAGGTATTGCAACAATTGCAGTCATCAGAAGCAAGTAATCAAATAATCGTAAAAAAATAAATACAAATAAATAACCTAGAACATTTTGTTATTTTTGTGTTTTCTGTGGGTTTTCTGCATTTTAATCGAAAAGCAATATTCACGTGTATTGTATTCAGTAAAGCTGGTTCTATTAAGACTCTAGCCCCTGATTTTAGTTGGCAGGCATTATGAGTCTCATGTCGCAGTCACACTAGAGTTTGTGTGTGCAAAATTCTGTAGTATGGTGCTGCGAAAAGGGATTAACAAGAAGTTGAGACATTAAAAAAAGCGAGCAATTGGTCTATGTTTTAAATTTCTTTCCTGAGACGACATATTTTGATCTTCGATTGGTCTCACACAATCATGTGATGCGATTTCGCAGGTCAGAGTTCACCAAGCTTGAACTTTTCAACGCAGCGAACTGCGCACGAGCTTGCGTTTCCGGTCTGACGCGTTCGCGTGCGTATGAATGGAAGTCTATGGGGAGAAAAGTGAAGTGTGACCGCAACTTTAGTTTGGACGAAAAAGAAATCAAAATAATTGTTCTGCGTTAATGACGGCGCTAATTGCACCATTTTTTAGTGAACTATGACTCTGTGTAGTAAATGTTGCTGCAACTGAAAGCCACATACCACTTTTAATGCCGTTTTTAATCCAAACTCATTTCATAAATACAGTTACGTGTTTGGAAAAAGTCCTTCTGTGAGATGTTTCTGTAGTCGTTTGGTTATTAATCATGCTGAATCAATAAAAAAAGTTAAATCTCCTGTTTATTTAGAAATACTGTGAGGAACTTCTCAGTTTCGACTTTGGTATTTGGAGTTACGGTGCTTACAGAGATTTACTACTGATCACATACTACCAATCGCGTTTTCCTAATAAGATAAGTGTATGACCATTTCAATTATTGATTTATTGCTGTCATGAAAAACTGGTGCATGAGACAGGCTCGAGAGGTGGATACACACTATAACCTACGGAGAACAGCCACTACTCAGCTACTACATTCAACAACTCACAAACACACTCTGAAATACAAGGGCTATTTACACAGGTGGCAACAATTAGGCTAATCAAACGGATGAGATAACAGGGGGAGGAGACAATGGCTGTTTCTCATTTCCAAGAATGCAGAGAACAGATTTGGATTCTTGTGGAGACCGGTGTTGTCTTAAAATTATTTAAACATTACAACATTCATACAACGTTTTATTGTTTTTCCCCTTTCAAAATATATACTATGCATAAAAACATTCTAAATATATGTTGCACAATATAAATAAAACAGATTTTAATATGAGTTTCAGCAAACAAACACATTTAATGTGTTTATTCTTTTATTAAGATGTCCATGATAATGTTTATATTCACCGTTTCATGTAGGGAAACTCCTGAGGTAAATAAGTGATATCTCTGAACTTTTTAATAATAAATCTAAATAAAATGCTGCGCTTCCCACCTCCAGTCGCAATGATTTCTGGGACTTCTAGCGCGAGATCGGTGCTCAAGTCTGCATCGGTGCGTCCTCCATATCAAGAACACATCTGGGAAGTTTCACGCGTCCGTGTGCTCTTGAGTATTGGAACTGAACTTTGGCAGCTAATGATGACGTTACACGAGAATACGAGAACGCAAGACCGCTGAAGAAAGCATATTGAGAAAAAGCCAATGACTCACCAGGGCAACTAACAGGGGTAACCCTTACAATTAATATGGCACAAGAGAGGACAACAGCAAGGAGTAAAGCTGCGGTCACACTGGACGTTTCTCCCCATAGACTTCCATTCATACGCACGCGAATGCGTCAGACCGGAAACGCAAGTTCATGCGAAATCGCATCGCTTGACTGTGTGAGACCAGTCGAACATGAAAACATGACCTCTCTGGCCAGAAATTTTAAATATGGACCAATCGCTCGCTTTTTTAAATGTCTAATCATCTTGTTTAATTCAGCCCCTTTTCGCAGCGCCGTACTACAGATTTTCGCAAGCTCAAACTCTAATGTGACCGCAGCTTAACAGACACATACAAAGACAGGGCTGGGACTGTAACAGTTACACAGCAGTCAAAGTTTACATGAAACATGTTTTGTTTTGATCATAAAGCCGACTTTGACAGTGCACTGTTGTGATGTTCTGACAGCTCATAGTGTTTTTGTTTTCCCAGAGCGCCTCATTGGTCTACCCGATGCCATGCTGAAGAATCACAACCGGCCACAAGTCATTCCAGCTCTGGAGGGAGTCTTCATTGAGGACATCGCTGTGGGCTGTGAACACATCCTGGCTTTGTCCAACACTGGAGACGTCTACGCCTGGGGCTGCAACTGTGAGGCCCAGGTATTGATGATTGATTGACTAAGAAATAATTGCGATTAAGGTCGATTAATCGCCTTTTTTGTGTACTTCAGTAGTTAAAGAATTGTTACGAATAATTTAAATATGCACATGTGAATTTAAAATTATTTATTGCATTCAGTAAACCGCTAAAAGAATCAAAACAGCCTAAAATAGAAAATGGTGCACATGTCAACACAAACACACAGACTATTAAGGATATTTGCCTAGCACAGTGTTTCTCAATCCTGGTCCTTACAACTCTCCCCTCTCAACAATGAGTTGACATTTAATAAGTATGACATGTGTGGGTACAGTCTGCTGTTTTTGTGTTTTCTGATATTTGTGATATGGAGGAGTGTGTAGTTTGAACTTGTGTCATCTTTTGTGTATTGCAGCTGGGTTTGGGCCACTCCAATCCGGTCAAAGAGCCCATTCTGGTCACAACTCTGCAGGGCAAGAACATCAGGCAGATTTCTGCTGGACGCTGCCATTCATCAGCCTGGACCACGCCGGCTCTGTCCACCAGAGCTTCAGGTACGTGTTAAACACCCTGTTTATGATTGCTGTGAAGATTAATTTGGTTCAGTCTAATCATAAATCATTCCCAATTTTGAATAGATTCAACTATAGCCAGTACAAAGAGGCCTAATTAAATAATGAAAAAGATAGGAGCTTATTTGGAGCAAAAAAGACATCTGGTTCCAATTTCTGGCAGGTTACTTGGTATATTTCTTCAAATTTCCCTATTTTCTGAATTTCATTGGATGACATTTGTAAATTGTAAAGTAGAATTGAAAGTAGGCTTCCTTAGTGGTACGCAGAGGAATCACTGAATAAAAAAGTTGAATAAAATACTTGTTGAAAACACTTTTAGGACATCGATGCTGGTCCCACCAATCAATGCAACATATGATCACACTGGTGTGATTAGAATGTTTAACAAATAACGTTTATTTTTTAGGTTTCAGAAATTTAAATACACACAAGTACTAGCAAAACATAACATGTATGGTTTGTAAAATGCTCAGTGGTGTCTATCGAGAGGCAATAATCAGTTTGCACATAATCTGACGACGTGCTTTATTTACATCAGATACACACTGATTAGGTACTGTAAGTAGAACATGTACTCTATTCTTCAGTAAAGAGCCACTTACTTTCATGTTGTTTAAGAGAATTGATAATTTAACTGAAAATCCACCATCTACTCCCTCCACTTAACATGGCTGTGCCCGTCACCCATCATACAGAGAGATCAAATAATATAATAATTTTTAAGCTGTTTAAATGACGAAGTACATGTTCTTACACATTTTTGCGTAGGTGGAAACTGTAGGGGGTCCAACGGTTGGTATTTTGTTGTTGTTGTTTTTTTACTTTGTTTTTATTGATTTTAATTATATTACAAAACCCAGCAAACAATACAGAATATTAACTTGCGTATTATTTCAGAATGTACTTTCCCACCCCAACATTTGTTAAACAGAAATGACATTTAAAATAAATTATAAAATAAAATGAAATAAAATTAATTTAAATTGATCAATGTGTGTGCGTTTATAATAATAATAATAATAATAATAATAATAATAATAATAATAAAACATTATTTCATTGAATTTCAAATTAGTCATCTTTCCAAAGACATCCAATTTTTACCTATCCATTTATAAAGCAATCGAGCGGAGACTCCCAACAAATTTAACCCAAAAATGACCAGTCTGTCAGATGAAAAAGAGCCGGAGTTTCAGCAGAAGCCAGCTTCAACACTCACAAAAAGTTCATAGGCCACTATATCTGAGAATTAAAATATTAGATATTTCACAATATAACTAGGATGTTTGTCAAAACTTGCAGAAAAGGGACAAAGAAAACAAAAAACGTTCGGCCTTGCTATGTGTCACGTGATAATCTTGATGCTTTGCCATGGAAACTTCAAATTGATGCATTCTACAATTTAGTAGGCACTTATTTTATAGTATTTATATATTACTGTACTTATAGGTGTTATTGTAACCTGCAGCTACACATAATGTATATAGCATATGTTAATTCTGTTTTGATGAATACTATACTGTGTTAATACTTCACATTTAAGTACAGTATAGCTTTCAAAAACTTTAAGAACAATAATATTTTGATTAAGTTTTTTAAAGTACAGCGTATTTTAATTGAAAGATTTACATTTTTTATTTACCTGAAAGCAACAGTACTTACCTAATCAGTGTGAATAAAGCACATCGTCAGATTGTGTAAACTGATTATAGCTTTCTCCATAGACACCACTAAGCATTTTACAAACCATACATGTTGTTTTGCTAGTACTTATGTGTATTTAAATGTTTGAAACCTAAAAATAAATGTTATTTGTTGAACATTCTAATTACACCAGTGTGATCATATGCTGCATTGATTGCAGTGGCAGTGTTAATGTGCAAACTGTATTTACAGTGTTTAAAGTCGCCGGCAACAATAAATATTCTTATTATGAATAAAATGCCTAATTTTTTTTTAAACAGAGCTGAATAATTATGCTTGCAAGGCCACTGTATTTAAATGCTGGTTATTATGGTGGAACTTGGAGAGACAATATTTTTTATGGTGGTACAAAAAAGTTTGAGATCCACTGGGTTAATGTATTGTACTTTTACTTTGTAAGTTGCAGGATAATCACAAAGAGCATTTAGATGATCAATACACAAATGTCCTCCCTCTCCAGTGTGAATAATCAGCAACATCACTGATTCTGTGTTTTACAGGTTGTTCAGGGATTCAGCTGGGTTTGCCCCAGTCTGTGCCTCCGCAGTATAACGCCCTTAAAGACTGCAGTCCTGAAGTTCTAAACACCCGTCTCCGAGTGCTCTACCACTTCTCTGATCTCATGTATAAGTCCTGGAGGCTTCTGAACCTCGACCCTCGCAGCCAGGTACACACCATCAATAATAAAACATACAGTCCATTGATACTGGCACCATTGGTAAATATGAGTGAAGATAGCTGTGAAAAAAGTATATTGTTTAACCTTTATATCTTTTGCTCAGAATATATGAACAATGTTTTTGGAGTATACCGTTTATAGTACCTCCTGGGTGACTGGGAACGGGATGTTGTTTAACCATCAGCTTCAGTTTCACAGGGCTGTAAATGTGAGGAAACACAAAGAGCAAAGTCTTTCAGTCATTCATCACGATGGGAAAAACTACGCAATGGAGCTGTGATTTGCAGTAAAAGGTTTCTGAATGGGAAGTGGCTATTAGAAAATGGCAAAAACACTGAGAAATGTCAGTTTTCAACATCAGAGCAATAGTTAATAAATTCCAGTCAACTCTAAAAGTCTTTTCATACAGAGACTGAAATTTTCGGTTTGTATTTGTCATTCTTAATATCTGTAACACATTGAAACCTTGCATACTGAGTCCAATGTGTATTAATGAATCTTTTCTGGAATAAAATTGCTACAGATGCAAAAAGTTGAAGGAAAAAAAACAATCAAATGGATGACATTTTTGAAGGCAGTGTTTAAATGTGTTTGAGGTTGAATATACTCTTTTAATTTCGGGCTTTGTGTGACAAACTATTTCACAGATTTATAAAAAATCCCCTGGTCTGTGCAAGGTCTGTGTGAGGCTGATGGAAATGAATGAATCTGTTGCGAATAAAAAAATACAGAAAAAAGCTTGCTACAAATGCAAAGAAAGAAACTGGGGAAAAAATAAAGGAAATGTTATGATGGAGAAAAGTTTCGGAGGTTTTGTGTAAATGAGATTGACAATGTGAGGTCGAATTAACTTATGTCAGCCTCTGTGTGCTATGAACTTTATCGTTATACAGCGGGGAAAATAAGTATTGAACACGTCACCAATTTTCTCAGAAAATATATTTCTTAAGGTGATGTTGATTGAAATGTCTCTAGATGTTAGTAACAACAACCAAAGAAATCCATATATGCAAAGAAAACAAATCTAATTAGTTTACAAATTAATAAATGAAATGACACTAGGAAAAAGTGTTGAACACATGAAAATAGGGAGGTGTGGATTGGCAGTGAAAGCCCAGACAGCAGCTGAAATCTCTCAGTAGCTCTTCAGCAATCTTCTATCTTTTGTCATTGTAAATGAATATCAGCTGCTTCAGTCCAACATCTACATTACCAGGATGATGAAGATGAAACCAGGGTGGACATTTTAGCAAGACAATGATCCAAAACACAGCCAAGAAAACTCAAGAGATGCTTTCAGAGAAAGAAAACTAAGCTGTAGAATGGCCCAGCCAATCACCTGATATAAATCCAATAGAAAATACAAATGAAAGATCAGATTTGATAGACGAGACCCACAGAACCATCAAGATTTAACACTGTTGAAGTCTGTGAAAAACTCACACCTGAGCAATTAATGTGACTTCATGGTCCATATGATTAGCGTCTTTAGGCTGCCCTCACCAAAAAGGCCTTTTAACTAAAGTATTAAATATGTTTCAGTAGTTCAGTACTTTCTCCCTGTGTCATTTCATTGTTATTACACATTTTTCAGATTTGTTTTGTTTTATTTTTATGTTTGTATTGTTTGGATTTTTACCAAAACCTGGTTCAAATCCATGTCAACAGCTCCTTTAGAAATATTATTCCCAGGAAAAAAAACATGACATGACGTGTTCAATACTTATTTTCCCAGCTGTAAATCTGGAAGAGGACGTGTGTCTGTTTGTTAGGAGAATGGTTTGAGCAGCCAAAAAATTTCAAGAGAATCATAGCTGGAGAACTGTTGAAAGGGTTTCAAGAAAAAATCCCCCGCTTTCATCTAAAAAACTCTTGCATCTTCAGTTTTTTGTGTTAATATTTAGAGCAAATGATCATAAAGATCAACAATAAAGACATTTTCCCCCACAGCCGTCTTTGCTCATATTCACCAAAGGTGCCAAAATGAATGGAGGCCACTGTACGTTAACTGCTGACGTTTCACAGGAAAAAAAAAAAAACTGTGCTCTGACTTCCTGCCAAAATCCTTTTATCGTTTTCCCCGCTCAGCTGAATTTGTGTTGAGTGTGAAAGTGTTCTCGTTTTTTACCTTCAGACTAATAGTTTTGTGTCGGTCGATATCAGGGCCGTTTTGTCTGACCATGTCATTCTCTGGCTGGTTTCCAGGTCAGTACCTCTCGCTACAGCTCAGGAACGACCGCCATAGTACAGGGTCAACTCAGAGGCCTGCTGTCCCCGAAAGTCAACACCCTCCCTCTCGTTCGCACTATCGGCAGAACCATGACCCAGGGAAAGACCTACGGCCCTCAGATTACAGTCAAACGCATCTCCACCAGGTACAAGAAATTAGCCTTTAATCCCACTGCATGGATACTGAAAATAAATATGTAATTGTTAAATGACCCATGGTGGCTGTGATTTCATTTAATGTCATTTAAAATTAGATTTAAACTTTAAAACTGTGATTTTATAGTGAAATATTTCAATAGTAGTACTTTGTATTTTGTTTGATTTGATTTGTTTTTTAATAATATTTCCTGCGTGACCTGATGAAGACCTTGTAGATTAAAACATTGTCCAATTAAATTGTCTTTTGAGAGCTAAAGTGACAGTGTGCTGATTCTGCCTACTTTTTCAATTGTTTTTGGCTTGATCGAGCACCTGCATTTAAGACTTTTTAGATGTGCACACACTGTTTTTCTTTCTATAATAATAATTTTACAATAAGAATGATAATTATTGTAAAATTATAATTTAATATTATTAGTACCAGTATTCATATTAGTGTAATTAACTATAAAATATTTAAAATCCATAAAAACCATGATTATTATGTTATTATTAATCATAAAATAGTAAATTGTATTAATATAAAAAAGCTGTATAATAATACTAATAATATTTAAAAATAATAATAGTAATCTTCATCTTCATCATCATAATCTCAATCATAATAATAAATAACTTAAATATATTTTTATAAAATACCTAAAAATAATTTTCGTTTATTCATTTTCCTTCATCTCAGTCCCTTATTTATCAGGTGTCACCACAGCGGAATGAACCGCCAGCTATTTCAGTATATGTTTTACGCAACTGATGCCCCCAGCCACAACCCATAATTGGAAAGCACCCTAACACTGCCATTCTCTCTCTCACACACACACACACACACACACACACATATTACACGGCCCATTTAGTTTATTCAATTCCTTTATAGCGCATGTCTTTGGACTGTGGGGGAAAGCAGAACACCTGGAGGAAGCCCACACCAACAAGGGGAGAACATGCAAACTCCACACAGTAATGCCAACTGGCCCAACTGGGACTCAAACCTGCGACCTTCTCGCTGTGAGCCATCGTGCCACCTCTAAAATTATTTGAACATTTCTTAGTTTAATTCTTATTCAATTAAACTTGGATATACTGCCGGATAGTGTCATTTATAGACCTGGAATTTAGTTGTATAAAGGCATTTTTATAATGAATATTCATTTTGTAGTTATGCCAAGCAGTAAAAAAAAAATTATCAAGTTAAAATTGTGAGTGAATTTATTTTTAAGAAACCCTTATCCCTAATGCTTATTTAATAAATAATGAAAAAATATATTTTATGGATTATGAGGCACATGGATATAGATATTTTATGAATTATGAGGGAATAATAAAGAATTTAAAAAAAACACGATGCGTTTAAAATGCTTTTTTTTAGACCGTGTTAGTGACCATCCAGTTAAAGCTACAGATTTTTCAAACGTTGCAATACCTAACCTAAACCTCCAATCCACAGGGGGCGCTCTAGCAAGCCCATATTCGTGCAGATCGCCAAGCAGGTGGTGAACCTGAACCCCACAGAACTTCGTCTGCCCTCCAGAGCATGGAAGGTGAAGCTGGTTGGAGAAGGGGCGGATGATGCGGGTGGTGTGTTTGACGACACCATCACTGAGATGTGCCAGGTAAATCCCACTCTCTCTTTTTCTGTTGACTGCATCAAAGAGGGTTGATTTTCAGTCACACATTCAAAACTGTATGTTTTTTTTTGTTTTTTTCCCAGGAGTTGCAGTCTGGTGTGGTCGACCTTCTTATTCACACTCCTAACAGCTCCGCAGATGTCGGTAGTAACACCGACAGGTATGTTGTCAATGCTAAGATGCGTAAGTAGAATGTAATAGATAAGTGGCTACAGTTTATTTTAAGGTGCCCGTATTCTTTTAAAGGTCCTGCAAAATTAAAATTTCTAGGGTTTGTTGCATGTAATTATGCATAATTAATAGATTTTACTATAGTAAGTACATGTGACAAGGATATTTATGTTTATAGGCCATAAAAATGCTACATGTACAGTGGCAAGTTTTCGGTATAATAGTTTTCAAAAGAGCAAGTACAAAAACAATGGTTTTATTGAGAATCATTATTCAATTTTAAATAATGTTCTTGAATTCTGCGGCATTCAATTTAATTTGAAATAATGATTTTCAGTGGTTACCTGTTCCCTCCATAATAATGTCATCTTTATTTGAAGCATCAAGTTACTTTCAAAAGCATGATTTTCTCTATTTTGATTGCTATAGCAGACATCAGTGACCATGTTTACATGGAAATCAGTAATCGACTTATTTGCCTTAATCTGAAAAAGACAATATGATGAAGGTGTTTACATGAGTTAATTTATGAATGTTCCTTTCATGATCCCGTTTTACATGTTACAGCACATAAATCGATTAACATCATTGCGTCACCACGCTATCCACATTTCCTCCGGAATATCATCTAATTTCGGGTGTTAATTTTTAATTTTTCAACTTTAACTGCAGTTCGGTAGTTTCACTTTCAGGTTTCACCGTGACAAACTGAGTAATTGGGTGCGAGTATGAAGTATGGACTGGTGGAAGAGTGTTGTTTAAATGGAATTTGAAACCACACGATGAATGGGTGAAAAAAACCCTCTGCATTTCACGATGTGTGTATCTGTGTTCCTTTACTGACTCAGTTGATGCAGAGAATAGTGTCAAATAGCCGTGTCTGTATGGAATATCCTGTCCCAAAATGCGCTGAAAATCCTACAGGACGGTAACAGTTTGATTAAGGTGTTACAATTCTGTTCAGTTTGATTATGACTTTAGTCGGATTAAGGTCATGAAAAATTGCTGTTTAAATGGTAGACTTTTAATCAGAGTATTGACTAATATCATATTAAAATCAGATTATTGGTGTCAATGTCAATGTACTCACAGTTTATATACAATTTATAATCTGGTATCTCAGTGCTTTTTTTGCACTTTTGCTACACAGAGGTAATGATAGCCATCGCCATTCCTTTTTTTTTATCACCAAGAAAAACGTGAAGCCAAATACCTCCGGGTGAACCTACAGAAAAATAATAAACAAAAATACACTAACTAAACACCCAAATGAAACTTACTACACCTAATAAAATAACAGAAATAAAAATACAAAATCTACACTTATCTCCCTAACTAACAAAAAAACGTCCAAAAGTGGCGTCCAACCCCTACTGCCTTTTACCGTGTATCTATTTACAATATTGACAATCAACAAACCCACAAACCAAAACAAAAATAATAGGAAGGGAAACACGAATGGGTATACAACACAAAGTCAACACTAGTACAACAGCACGAGAAATACAATCAACGAAAACAACTCAACAACAGGAATAACTTTATCACAATCTCAAACAACACGCCAACAAAACTCGCTCTCCCGCCCTACGCCCGTTGTTCTCTTTTTAAAGGACGCCCTGGGTTACTTTATCCAATCCCAGGGCACGTCGCCTGCGTAGTTAGGGCGGGGCCTGCAGGTGGAAAGAGGGAGAGAGAGAGACAAACACACACAAACAAACACACCTGCCAACGCAACAATACATCTCAACAATCATAATGAGACATATATTTTAGACACAATATTAAATATTTTGTTCTATTTTGCCAATGAAATCGGTTCCAAACAAAGCCAATGCAGAACATCTGTGCATCTCGTACTGCAGCAACACTGCTATGTTTCATTCCTGTGTTTTTGAGCAAATCATTTGAGTCAATGATTCATTCATATAGTTTCTTGCTTTGTTTTTAAATGAATCAGTCATATTGAAATAATAATCTGAATGAATGATTCAGTGAATCACTCATTAAGTAAGAGACTGGGTTTTGACTTCCAATAAAAACATCATTCCTGCAGCTTTAACTGTTTTTCCACTAACCTCCATTGTCTGGCCAGGTTCTTGCTGAACCCAGGGGCCGTCTCGGATGATCACATAGTGCAGTTCCGCTTCTTGGGGATCCTAATGGCGGTGGCCATCCGAACCAAAAAGCCCTTAGACCTGCACCTGGCGCCGTGGGTCTGGAAGCAGATGTGCTGTATTCCACTGGGAGCCGCTGACCTGGAGGAGGTGGATCTGCTCACGTACCGCTCTCTTCAGGGCATCTTACACCTGGACAGCAGCGTGATCAATGAAGAAAACTTCACAGTGGTGAGCATGGATAATCTAGAGAGACTAGCAGAGTTTCACACAAGACACATTATAAAGCCATGTTTCCACTGTCGGGCCAGGGAAGACCCTCTTTGGAGCATTTATCAGTGGGGAACATGATTGACAACTAACGTAAAGTGAAACAAACATGATATATGCAAATGTTAGATCTACAGACTTCGACTCAAGCGTTAACATATGAACGATAATAAAAGTAATTTTGGATTATTTAAGGATTATTTCACCATTCAGTATTACATTTTTCTGATAATTTACTCACCCCTTAGTTTGGAAGTTCAAACCACTGAGCACCAGCCACTTGTTAAGTGTGAAGTCACGCGAAGCGGCTTCTGGGTCCAAGCGCTCTATCAAAATGTATGGGGAGACTCAACAAATGGTAATAATAAACATTTACAAAGCGATGTAATACTTTTGAAAATCACGATCGCAATATGTATACATCCATGCCTAATATCCGATGGCCAGAATATGATACATTTTTTTTAAATTGATAAAACATTGATGTCTGTGATGCAGGAATTCCAGAGAGTGTGGTGTACGTCATGATTTTATATAAAATTCACTTTAATGTGTGATATGACTAAAAAAATTGTCATAAACAAATATTTTCTCAATTCAAATGAGTAGCGGCTTGGATAAAGAAACAGTATTTCATACGTCATGACCTAACAAGCGGAAAGAAGTCCACTACATGTACAAAAATCCTGATGTTTTCCTGAAAAAATGTTAAGGTACAGATTGACAGTTAGTGGTTGAAATAGGTACTGCAATTTAAATTCAAAATATTAGATAGGGATTGTTCATCTGGCCCTTCCTCGTCAGTCTTGACCTACATGCGGGTTGCCAAATTGATGACACCATCAAGAGCGAGCGGACATGCCAATTGAGCCTCATACTGTAAGCTGATCAGCTAATCTGTACGCACATTTTCCAGACTTACCATTAGTTTAGCATGTTTCTTAAACATTTCATGGTATTTTTGTGATTTAGAAGAGTCAAAAATGTACATACAACATCTTTAATTTGATTTCAACCAAAGAAAATATAAAGAAAGAAAGAAAGAAAATAATAGTAAATAAGTAAATAATCAGGAAGTTTCCATTCTGTAAGTGAACTAGTCTTTTAAATTATACCAGTACTCCACCTCAAACATCATGATTATTTTACACAAAACAACTAATAGGGTATATGCCAAGCTAGTGAGCTAGTGTTGTTCCCATACTGATAAACTTCCGGTGACCTGTTATTGTGAGTTTTTTTTTTCCATTTTATACGATTCCTTTTACAGAATTGATGTTGTAATGTAATTAAAATATAATCAGTTAAATAGACTTTGGCATTCATTTAGTTGCTCGAGCGTAAAACGAGACAAAAAAAGCCGTTTACTCGCACGTACCCGTCAGAATCGGCAGGCTAGAGCAGAAGCTCAATTGAATATACTGGGGTAAAATACATGTTCTTTAAAAAACTTCTAGAAAATTAAAGTGTTTTCTTTATGTGCTTAGATACTGCCTCTTAAAAAAAATTATGGAAAAACACAGTAATGTTACAGATTGGTAACTAAAAATTCTAAAAAGTAATGGTTGAAAAAAGGAGGGAAAAACAATTCGAAGAATAAATTTGGAAGGAAAACAAATAGAGAAGCATAAATTTGTTTTCTTGAATTATTTATGTCAGATTCCATGGAAACTCTGCTACAGTAAATCCTAAAAGTAAACAAGAGGATCTCAATATTGAAAAATATTAATCAAAAAGCAAAAATGCTATGCAAAAAAAAGCAAAGCAAAAATAAAAGTTTTTAAAATATGCAATTTAAAAATTTAATTGCTAACTTCAGCCAACAGTGCCATTATGCTAGCATATTGCAAATGTTAGATTACTAATACCACAAAGGTAGCACAGCATGAGTTTTATGCATGACTTGCAGGCGACGTCTAGTGCAATCCTTATATACCTGCTAGACAAGGCTAGCGCAGAAGCTCCATTGAATATACTGGTGTAAAACACATGTTCATGTTTTAAAGGCATGGCGTGGGAAAATGTCATTTAATGCAGTGTTTCTTGTACAATCTGAGACCCACTGTATATCGGATATCACTCAGCCAATGAACATTGCTGATTTTTAAAGAAAACAGACCTTAAATGCACCGATTTTGCAATGGCATACAGTTCACCGGAAGCGCTTAACCCAGGTTACTGGCAAATTAAAAGTCGTATTAGCATACTTTGGCATATACCCTGTAAAAAATGAATAGCCTGCATAAACTTATTTTTCCTTGCATCCCTTCTTTTTGATACAGGACTACACAAAAACACTCCATTAGGGATTTAAAGCCCAAATATAATGATGAATTTTAATGTTAGCATCACATTTAGAACGAATATTCATTTCTATTTTATTATGTGACCTGAGCACTTTCTCCCATCTCACAACTGGAGTTCTACGCATATAAAACGTTAATCGATAACTTGCGATCATGCGGATACAGACGTTAGATATCAACAGAGACACTGAGAAGTGACAGGTGACATATGAAAGCAAATAAATACACAATTGTAATCATATATGATTGATTCAAGATTGATCTTAAAGCAGTCTCTTGTATTTTTATAAACGTATTGTTCACTTGTTATGGAAATTGTTAGCATAAGTAGGCTTTAGCATCGCGAATAATTATATTTTGGTGATTAGAATCCTCATCAGATTGCAATCAGGGTTATTTCAGACACTCGCAGGTGTCTGAAAATGTTTTAATTGTTGATGTTGGCTGATAGGCTGATATGAAAACATTGGGAAGGAAGTCTGATTAAGCCCTGGAAGTGACAGTGAAAACTAATATGCGCTAGCACACTCAGTTTAGACCCGACAGAGCAAACCCTGCTAATGTGTTTTTTTTTCTTGTATTTGTAGATGATCCCTCTGGACTCGTTTGTGGCTCACAGTGCTGACGGTACGCTGGTTCCAGTGATTCCTGGTGGGCACAACCTGCCTCTCACTTTCTCCAACAGGAATGATTATGTGGAGAGAGCTCTGCATTACAGACTGCATGAGATGGACAGACAGGTATCATTTACTTGAAAATTAAAGTGTTGACCAAACTTTTTGGGCCGAGGGCTAGATGCAAAAAATAAACAATGTCTATATATATAATCTCGGGTCGCCACAGCGGAATGAACCGCCAATTTATCCAGCATATGTCATTAAAGGGAGTAGAGGAAGGGGCTCAGCACACAGCCCTGTGGTACACCAGTGTTGAGTGTGACGGTGGTGGAGCAGATGTGGCCTGATCTAACATTCTGAGGTCTGTTAGTCAGAAAGTCCATAACCCAGTTGCATAGAGACGTGTCGATATCCAGGTCTCCAAGTTTGATCATTAACTTAGAGGGTAAGACAGTGTTGAATGCTGAGCTGTGATAGTGTTGAATGCTTATAACCCCAATTTAAAGCCCCCTCTTCTTGTTGGCCCTTATAATGTACAGGTCTAATGTATTCATCGCTGTTTTTCCACATACACTTCACATTTGGTAATCATGACTACTATCTATGTTTCAAACATCTGAACTGGACCCTTCTCTCCCATACAGTATTTTCAAATATACATGACAGTTTCAACATATGTGTTATGTATTTCATGCTTTTCTGACACAGATGGTTCTCATTGTATCCCCGAGTCCTCTCTCGTGCTCTTTTATGACCCCTTTGCCTTAACCTATCACCTGTTTTCAAAGCCATATAATGGCAAATTCATAGAGCCCTTCACTCACCCAATTAAATGTGTTTTTACATAGGTTTAGAAAATAAAAACCTTCTTCACTAATGATTCATGAGGGCTAATAATTCTGCATTCGACTGTATATTATGTTAAATCCCCAAATCTGTGGTGCATGAAAGCATATTTTCTCACCTTAAACTGTTTATTTGGCTTTGAAGTATATAATAATAGCATCAGTAACTCGGTGTGTGTGTTGCTGCAGGTGTCAGCGGTGCGGGAGGGCATGTCCTCCATCATCCCGGTTCCTCTGCTCTCCCTCCTCACGGCTCGACAGCTGGAGCAGCTGGTTTGTGGCCTGCCTGAGGTCTCGGTGGAGATGCTGAAGAAGGTGGTCCGGTACCGGGACATCACTGACAGCCACCAGCTCATTGGCTGGCTGTGGCAGAGCCTGGAGGAATTCACCAATGAGGAGAGAGTCCTGTTCCTGCGCTTCGTCTCTGGACGCTCCAGACTGCCATCCAATCCAGCAGACATCACTCAGAAGTTTCAGATCATTAAAGTTGATCGGGTAAGGCCACTGTAAATTGTAGATTATTTTTATAATTATGATTAACAGATAATATATAACAATTAAAATAAAATATAACAATTTTATCATTATGTAGAGAAATTAGAATATGTATTAGCCTATTTTTTTCTGAAAGAAATGTCTTGCCCACCAAGTTTATTTGATCAAAAATATATTAAAACTAATAGTATAATGAAATATTAATGTTTTTATTGTATTTTAAAATGTAGAGTAATTTAATCCTGTTGAGAAATCATTTTATGCTGATTAAGTGCTAAATAAACATTTCTTATTATTATTCATGTTGCCTAATATTTTGAATTGATGCAGGACTCTTTAATAGACAGATTTTATATATAATTTTAGAAATGCATCGCTGCTTAATAAAAATATACTACTTAAAATATATATTTTGAAATAATTTACTCTGTGTAACGTAAGGAATTTATTAAATGACATATTTCATACTTTTTCATGAATATCAATAGTATATAATAGTAATAATAATATGGAGAGTTGCCATATAACTTCTGAATATAAAATATATCCCTGCACAACATATGCGGCACAATCTGTCATTTTATGGAAAATTAAATGATAAAAATGGCTGAAGTCAAATTCTGAAAGTCTATATTTTTATTTATATATTATTCATATGTACATAGTATGAAGGTTGTTTATTTATATAAAGCTTGTCAGTAGATTTAGTAACTGAAAGGAACATTAAAGGGCCCCTATTTTACCCCTTTTTCAAGATTTAGGATAAGTCTTTGGTGTCTCCAGAATGTGTCTGTAAAGTTTCAGCTCAAAACACCCATCAGATTATTTGTTATCTCCACCTCGGCTGCATCAGAAAAACAGCACAGTGACAGACATGAAGGAAGCAGGTCTCACGTAATGTTTGTGAGAAATACAACAGGAAAAACCTTCCCAATTAGTATTTGATGTATTCATTGTGGAGTTGCAACGATGAGTCACACACAATGTTGTAAGTTCATGCACGCGCACACACACACACACACACACACACACACACACACACACACACACAGAGCGCCCGTGTTTAACTTTGCACTGTTTTTGCATGCAAATATGACAGGATACTTGTTAATATCCACTGCTGTATTGATATCCGTTATGGTAATGTACAAAATAAGCCTCATTTAACGCCCACAAACCGGGAGTGACCTCCATCATCCGTAAGTGGAAGATGTTTGGAACCACCAGGACTCTTCCTAGTGCTGGCCGGCCATCTAAGCTGAGTGATCGGGGGAGAAGGGCCTTAGTCAGATGGTGATCAATAACACGATGGTCACTCTGTCTGAGCTTCAGCATTCTTCTGTATAGAAAGGAGAACCTTACAGAAGGACAGCCATCTGTGCAGCAATCCACCAATCAGGTCTGTATGGTAGAGTGGCCAGAGAGAAGCCCCTCCCCACCTGGAATTTGCCAAAAGGCATCTGAAGGTTTTTCAGACCATAAGAAACAAAATTCTCTGCTCTGATGAGACTAAAATTGAACTCTTTGAAGTGAATGCCAGGTGTTACATTTGGAGAAAACCAGGCATCACTCATCACCAGGCTAAAACCATCCCTACAGTGAAGCATGGTGGTGGCAGCATCATGCTGTGGGGATGTTTTTCAGCAGCAGGAACTGGAAGATTAATCAGGATAGAGAGAAAGATGAATGCAGCAATATACAGAGACATCCTGAATGAAAACTTGCTTCAGAGTGATCTTGACCTCAGACTGGGGCGACGGTTCATCTTCCAGCAGGACAATGACCCAAAGCACACCACCAAAATATCAATGGAGTGGCTTCACAACAACTCAGTAAATGTCCTTGAGTGGCCCAGCCCGAACCCAGACCTGAATCCTATTGAACATCTCTGGAGAGATCTGAAAATGGCTGTACACTGTCGCTTCCCATCCAACCTGATAGAGTTTGAGAGGTACTGCAAAGAGGAATGGGCAAAATTCCCAAAGACAGGTCTGCCAAGCTTGTGGCATTATATTCAAAAAGACTTGAGGCTGTAATTGCTCCCAAAGGTGCATCAACAAAGCATTGCGCAAAGGCTGTGAATACTTATTTACATTTGATTTTTCAGGTTTTTTATTTTTAATAAATTTGCAACAATTAAAAAAAAATTTACATTGTCATTTTGGGGCATTATGTGTAAAATTGAGGAAATAAATTAATTTAATCCATTTTGGAATAAGGCTGTAACAAAAAACAATGTGGAAAAAGTGAACCGCTATGAATACTTTCCGGATGCACTGTATGTATACTAAACTTTTTTTTATAATTGCAAAAAGTTAGACATACTGTTAGACACCGCAAACTCTCTTAATTAAATTCCCTAATCAGAAGTATATTTACAGAAGTTATTGTGAGTGGACCTAATATTTATAAATAGGCATGGAACTTAAGGTTTTATAAATTGAAAAAAGTGTAAACAACTAGAGTTTTCTTGTTTGGACATTAAAATATGTGGTTACAAAATAATTATATTTGTTTTTTTTTTTCAATTTCATTGGACCAATTGGGCCATTACAAAATGTCCTTAGTGTTAAACCCTTAATAAGTCTAAAATCTCATTCATAATGGTCTTAAAAGGGTCTTAAATGGTCTTTAATTTGACTCGAAAACCTGCAGAAACCCTGATCAGCCAGTCATACTGTTGTACTACTGTATTTAACATTGATTCTCTTTTTATGTTCTGTCAACAGCCTGTGAATGGCCTTCCTACAGCCCAGACGTGCTTCTTCCAGCTCCGGCTTCCCCCCTACACAAGCCAGGCCATTCTAGCCGAACGCCTGCGCTACTCCATACACAACTGTCCCTCCATCGACATGGACAACTACATGCTGTCACGCAACACCGACCCGGCGGACACCTCTGACACTGAATACTGACCCGCAAAAAAAACAAAGCACAAAATAACAAGCTTATAGAAGCCTGCGGTTGTACTTCCTCCACACACATGCAATACAATTCTCAGTCGCAAAAGCCTCACTTGTATTCTCTGCAGTACCCAGAATGCACTGCAGGCGTCAGTTCTTCCACCAGGTCAAAGGGGGATTATTTGAGCAATTTAGGTGTTTATTCAATTTTGTGTCATGTTCATGTTTCTGAATGTTCCTCAAACTCTATATTACACCATTACAAGGTCTGTGCCTGGAATGGTCGCGCAGTTTCTCTTGGCGTTAGGGACAGAAACTGGGGTCGGTTTATAGGTGAGCACTCGGCAGCTAGCTTTCTGCCCCGGTTTATGCCAAAGGCTTTTAAACTACTGTACTGTACATGATACCTTCTGACTCAGTGAGGAAAAAAACAACAAAACAAACAAAGTATTGTGCGTCTGAAAGATTTGAGCCTCAAAGCAATCGACGTTAGGCTGCTGGGCGTTTGTATCAAGCTAGCTGGTATCTTACATGAATGTATACTTGCAAATGCCATGCACGTGTGCACTCAAACCTACTTTTATTTGCCAAATAACTGTACACTAAATAGGGTTTAAAGGGTTGGTTCGGTAACATGAAAAACTCTTTCATTTACTCACATTAATGTTGTTCCAAACATAAGAAGTGAAGACTTGTGTATTAAAATCGGTGAGATTTCGGACCCTCTATTGAATAGTCCTGAAATTCTTGATGCTTCAGAAAACTTTTTTTGAAGAGAGAATTTTATTTAGGCTCTTATATATAAATATTAAATAATATAATATAATAATAATATTAAATAATATATAAATATTGACCAATGAGCAATGTTTGCATTCAGATTTGGTCACGGGAGCTCAGTCATGCTTGCTTGATGTGGGAGAACCAATGAGATTCATTCTCACGCATCACATGGCACATTATAGGTTTGTTTTTGTACATTTTAAGCTTGCTAATCCTAAACTATTATTATTTTTCATTATATAAAAGCATCTATGTCATATTCATAGGGATTTTGAAGTGTTTGTTTTGGGTGAACACATAGAAATCTCTCAATTTTGATTGAAAAACGTCTTTCTTATATATTTGGAAAATAATGACGGTGATTAAATGATAGAATTTTCATTTTTGGCTAACCCTTCATTGAATTTTAGCCTTTTTTTGCAACTGTGAAGCAGCGCGTGTGGAGACGTGTGGTGATTTTTGTGTTTGCGCATTCTCACAGAGCGGGAGTGCTGGTTTGTTTTGCTATGCTGATCGATCATCAGTGTTATTACGTGTTTTTCAGGCTTGTATGCCTCAGTGCTGGATGTAAAACATGTTTTGACTGTTTTTACTCACACGATGAACGCGTGTTTGACAGAGGAGAGACTCCTCTTTACTCTAGAAGCTTTGATGACTTCTGTATGCAGTGGTTTACATTATTGCTAAGTTATTATTATTTTTTTTGTCCTGAAAATATTTATCTGAGTGAGCTTTTTGTGTCGGAATGGAGAAGGACGAGGACTAATGTGGCTGTTGCGCTGTTTTGCACTTTAGACCTGTATGCATTGCGCTTAAGTATAAGAGGAAAATCTTATTTACTATAATATTTACAGATTTCAGACTCTTTATCTAGAGATTCTCTTAACCCGAGCCACTACTGATATACAGTAAATAATTGTTTTTGTTGAAATATTGAATCTCGACAATGAAAGAATTTAAGGTTAATTCATTAGGCTACAATGTGATGGTATTTCACAAACCTCAAATTACAAATTAAGCCATAAAACAAGAAAATCTCCATAAACTGTATGATATCTCTGGGCGATGGCCTCTCAGATGGAAGATGCACTGTACTGTAAATTAAATTTTGTGTATAGACCTTGTTGTCGCCTTGGTAAGTCATTTTAATGTGAGCATATATATTCTTTTCTGTATATATGAAGAAAAGCTAGGTGATGTTCTTCTTAAATGTTTTCCTGTTTATCTTACAGCTATTCTAGTGCAGGCAGAGTCTCCAGTTTCCACAGACAAGACCAGGAAATGCTCCTTTATTTCTTCTGAAATGATCAACTATAGATCTAAAGAACTGGAAGTCGCACTTCAGAAAGGCCATAGAGACAAAATGTCAGGTGATGCATATGTAGTATGTACAGAAAAGCTGTGCTGAACCAACTGGTATATTGGAATGTGTTTTCTAACCGATAACAATTTTATCCAGTTCTTTATAGTTTATTACAAGCATAAAGTGTGAACAATGTAGCTAATTTCCAGTTGAGTACCAGTTTGAATCAATCTGATATCCACCCTATTATCATGACAGAGGTGAGGCAGCAAATTGTAATTTTAAGTGGTCCTTTTATTATTTTAAGGTGTTGACCTAATTTTTGGAATGTGTTGTCTGATTCACAACAGTTAGCTCTTGATCCAGTACTTCATAGTGAATAATGTAGCATGCTCTTTGACACAAATTTGGTCATAGAACAGACTGACAATAATCAGAAGTTCCAGGATTAATTTTCTCATAAGCATAAATCTACGAAAACAAACAAAAAAACATGGAAAAAAACCCCACCCCAAAACTAATTTTTAGTTACAATAAATTGCTTCGGGGAAAAGAATTCCCAATGAAGTGACAGAAGAAATGGCCCCAAATCTTGTGAAATTGTCCAATGTTGCCTTTTAAATCTGGTTCGACACAAATGATTTTTATTCGTTTTTTTTAAATAGTTAAAACAGCTGAATTATCAGTTTGAATCAATCTGTTATCCACCCTATTTTCACATTAAAACAGAGACAGCCATGTGTCATTTTTAAGATTGGCCTTTTTCCCATGTTGTGATGGACATCCAATTGAAAAAATAAATGTAGGGTGGTGCATGATTTCATCCACTGCGAGCTGATTGGGTCACTGGAGGATGGGGCTTGCTAACAAAATGAAAGAGGCAGAAGACATGCCCTGATAGCCCCGCCCAAAAGGCCTTCCATGTGACCAGAAGTGAAGAAAAGTCATTTCGAGGGGAAGGGAAAGTCATGGTATTTGATAAAAGATTGTGAGACCAAACTATTTCTTTACAAAATAATGAATGCGTGCATATTAGCATAACTTTGTTAAGTTGCAGCAGCTTTTTTTCCGTGCAGCAGACATGCGGCATTGACAAGCATTTAACGAACAAACGCGGGGTTAATAGTGAAATCGGCTAATCATCGTATCCCTATTAACGATATCAGATTGTACAAAAGGCCTTTTCTACAAAAATATCCAAATGTTTTCGGCTGCTCGCACCGTTTTCAGCTGACAGCTACACATCACTTCATAACTATAGCGACCGTTTTTTGACTGAACTAAATTTATTTATTTATTTTTATTGGTGTTTAACAAGGCAATACATCATTGTATACAATACAATATAGGAAAAATTACAGTTTGTCTTATTTTACTTGTTTTTCCACTATCCCCTCAAAATAAAATAAATTAAATGTATGAATTATAAACAAACATATCCTCTGAAAGAAAAAAAATAAAAATAAAATTAAAATTAAAAGAAATTCTTAAAAAAAAATAATGATAAATGAGCAAGTTTACGATAAGAACAAAAATAAAATAAATAAATAAAAAATAGAACTAAATTTATTTTCGATGTCTTGGTCACACTATTTGGAGGGCCGGAACAAATTGCCTCGGGGACTAGGTTCGGCCCGCGGGCCGCCAATTGAATAGCCCTGATCTAATGCATATGCCATTTGCAGATTTCATTCTCTCATGGTTATTTGGACAAATAGGGATGTAAAAATGCCCCCCTCCGCCGCTGCCAGTATGCTATATTCAATTAGCAGCAGGGTCTATCAGATGACCTCACGTAATCAAGCTGAGCACTGTCTTATCAAGCTGAGATAATTCAGTTTGAGCGCCGGCTTATTTTTAGTTTCTTTACTCAATTACAATCCTGTTTTCAAACAAACAAATCATTTATCTCCACCTCACTTCATATGAATCCCATAACCACACCTAATCAGATTACACCGAGTGTTAAAGTGCTCAAATCATGCTAAATGTGGTGGAAAAGGCGGGCAGAAAGTGGTCTCAAGTCACGCGGACCACCGTTAACCCAAAGAGGGGCGTTTCTTTTTTCTCCTGAGATGCTATCGTTGTGATAAATTGTGCATGCCACCCGTCCTCCGAGACAAGAGGAAAGCGATTGTGATAATGAGCATCCTTGACTTGCTCCAGTGAATTATGGGAGGAAGTGAAAGCCACCACTGATGACTGAGAGGATCAAAGAGAGCGAGAAAAGAGGAGGGGGAGACACAGATCTAGACTACTTTGATGTATTAGAGAGCTTGTGTTCAATGCAGGACTGAGATTCATCGTGAAGAGCCGCAATCATCATCTCAGGCTGATGACATGAACTTGAGGTCTTCACTTGCTGTTATGTAATGTGTAGCTCTTCAGTGTTCAGATCAACCAATTTGAAGGTAGTGCTAATCTAAATGCTAATTCACACTGTCCCGACAATCACCAACACCTTAAGTAATGACCTTTGAATGTGGTGTTTGTTGTGGCATTGTGAACTAACCCTTATATGACCAAAAAACATCCGCCTAGACTGAAGGGCCATGTTTACATCTGTTATTGTTATTGTCAATTCAATTACAAGTGGTGGTGATTAAATACAGGTGTATACAGAATCTAAAAAGCTTCTGCACTTTCAAACGCACTTTAAGAAGTTGTTAAGAATTAATTTGATTAGTTTGAGTTCGTAGAGTAGCTAACGCATATGTAATCAAATGCGTTCAAACAGTCACTAACACTTTGCTAGGTGGCACTAACAACCTTGGCATCCCCATCTTCTTTATTTGCTTGCTTTTCCACTAGTTACATAGGCTAAATGAATTCATTTCAATGTATGTACGAAATTTGACCCATTAAAAGTCATATTAACATTAAAAGTCACTATTAAATATCACCATAGACAAATATTTCCATAGTAGTAGTCATAGTTAGTAGACTAGCGGCCCGTTTCCACTGAGTGGTACGGTACGGTTCGGTTCGGTATGCTTTTATGGCCATTTCCACTGTCAAAAGGTACCTTAAAGCAAACTGTACCATTCCACTTTTTGGGCACCCTTTGCAATGGGTACTAAAAGGCGGAGCTAGATGCGCAGCTAAACGGTATTGGTTTACAGAGAAACGTCACTCGCCCATACACAAGAGGAAAAATGAAAACAAGGAAACCGCCATTTTTAAATACACAGCCGAGACATTACACTGTAATACTATATGCATATAATTATGAGCCACAAAGTCAAGAAGAACAAAATCTGCCGTGTCCTGTTTTTGTTTTACGAGGCCGTCGAAAAGTGTGAGCGGTTTCACTTTCTCCATGGAAATCGCGATCGTTCGCCGTTCATCTATATTTGAAATAACGAACTTCTTAAGCTGATGATAATAACGTGCGTGTGATTATTGAAGTGCTTCTGACGTCCCATTCTTTCATAAACAGACAAACGTGCGAGTGAAGCGCGCAAAAACAAAGGGAAGCCTGGAAAAACGAAGGAGCAAATGATTCTTTCACCAACTTAAAACACGAACAAACTGCCATGTTTAACTATTATCGTCAACTTTTGAACTATTATGAACTCGAAATGACGAATTACTTTTTAACAGAGGTTACTGGTGAAGATTAAAGATACCGATGAGAGGTTGACACTGACTGTAGGCTATATGTTGCATGTTGTTTTTGAAGCCAAATAAGGACTAAATGTATGTTGTGTGTAGTTTTTCTGTAATTGGTAACATATCGGATACTGTAAGGGTCTGTATGTATTTATATATGTTGCATTTATTTATTTAATATAATCGCAGACATTACAGTAGGCTATTTCATTGATCTGCAGTTATAATCAAATCATGTTCATAAAAAATAGTAATGAACATTCATACACAAGTATTTATGTGTATAAAGCATCTGTTTGTGAGAAGTGCTTCTCATATGATATTTGAAAGACCCGTATGGCTTTACTTTGACATTTTCTCGAGCGAGAATGACGTTGAATGAAACTTTCTGTTGTACACCACGAACACCAAAAGGGTACCCTTGGTACCCTTTTAGGCAGTGGAAACGCAAGCCTGATAAAGGTGACCTGTACCGTACCAGTCAGTGGAAACGGGCCATAGGTGAACTTGAAAGAGCTTTGGTCACAGATGCTTGTGATAGCTTAATGGAATATAGTAATATTATTGAAACTGGTAATTTTTTGAATGGCATGTTAAAAGTCTAATTGATTTAATAATTTATGCTAAAGTGCGCCCACCAGGCATGGAGATTGGCTGATTGTATAAAAAAATGGGCTGCATCCGAAATTGCATACTTTCATACTATATAGTACACTAAAAATGTGGCATCATGGGATAGCGTAGCGTCCATCAAATGTGCATTTCAGCATCTCGCAAGGAAGTAGTAGGTCATTCGGGAATCGCATACTGTTTTTAGCGTACTATATAGTATGGAAGTATGCAATTTTGGACACAGCTAGAGTATTTGAAAAACAGTATGCAAGAAGTACCCAGATGATCTACTACCGGCAAGATTCTGAAGTGCGCATCCAATGGACGCTACACTATCCCATGATGCCATGCGAGAGAATTCATGAATGGGAGTGAAGTAACTCAACTGACGTAGGTAGGTGACAAAATGGCGGATGTAGTACGTCTGAAGGTCAAGTAGTAAATTCAAATTCATATGTGATAATGACAAATGGTGGATGTAGTACGTCCGAGTTCCATACTTCTCACATCCATAGATTAGAATGTACTTTTCTAATGGTCGTCTGTAGTAAACTTAAATTCAAAAGTAGTAAATACTCTAGTAGGCGATTTCGGACGCAGCCATGGTAAAACTCAACTGTTTAACATTATAACATTATAGTCAGCGGACATTTTGTAAGTCTTTTTTCTCCAAAAAAGATGATTCTTTAACATAACATTAAACTACCAAACAATGTTATTTTAACAACGATAAAAAAATAAAAAGCCAAACACTCCCCTCACTCACAATATAGCACAAACTTATTTCCTATTTATTTCTGCTCTGTTCTTTGATTTAAACTGCAACACACAAAAAAACCTAACTATTTTGATTCCATAAAACCCTGTAGGCTTCCTTGGGGATAACCTGGAGATTTTCAGGTAAGTGCTGAAGCAGTTATCCTTCACTGATATCGTCCCATCACTAAATTGAGTTCCCATTATCAATAAAATAACGACCCTCGCAACTCTTAATTGCGTCGCCGTCCCGGTAACTAACACCGCCTGGTTTGCTGAATCAGCCTCCTCGAAACCCATTCCTCACGAAGGTTTGTTTGCGGCGGGAAAGCGCGCTGTTGGCTGACCTTATTAGGCATCTGTTTTTATGCACGTACCTGTGTGAGATTCCCGCCGCAGTCAGCAGGCTCGCAGCTGGTCCGGGGACGGTGGAGTCGGCAGCTCCGGGCTGTTTTTATAGGGTCATTCATCTATCACGGGCACGGCGCACACATTTAGAAAGGGCATTGGAGAATGTCAAACCAAAATATTACTGCTGAGCAAGAACCGCGCTGGAAAAGAAAGATCAAGAATGGAGGAGATAGAAAATAAAGTTTTGCTCGTGTGTCTGAATCAAAATTTAACCCAGTCGGCTCTCAGCCCCATATCTCTGACAAAAGAGGCCGCTGAGGTGTGAAACTTTGGAAATCAGGCGGGGAAACAGAAGTGGGTGAGTCCCATTAATACAGAAGAGACAAATGAATTTCCTCCAGCATATCGCAGTCATTTATAACCCAGACATAGGCTACTAGGATCTGAGCTAGTGTA
This sequence comes from Danio aesculapii, assembly GCF_903798145.1. NCBI lineage: Eukaryota > Metazoa > Chordata > Actinopteri > Cypriniformes > Danionidae > Danio > Danio aesculapii. The sequence continues at coordinate 35,153,444 of NC_079455.1, read as the reverse complement.
GAAATGCCAAGTTTTTGTGGTATAAAATATGAGTTTCTTTCTTCTGTTTAACACAAAAGAAGATATTTTGAAAAATGTTGGAAACCTGCTGTAACCATTGACTTCCATATAGGAAAATCAAATACCATGGAAGTCAATGAGACTGATTTCACACGGCCGCCATTTTTAAAAGCGAAATCGAGGCTGCGGTGGTAAGAAACCCCGAAGTATCGTTGGGAGTTACATGGAACGTTGTGTACCTGACTGTATATCTTATCAGCGAAGGTAAATTGACACAAAGTTATAATTTCACCACCCTCCGAGTGACCCGAAGGTCCGTTCTGAATGAATGGTGAAAATAAAAAGGTAAATCAGAGCTCATTTTTAGCAAAGTCAAGGGAAATGGCACTAGTTAGCTAACGTTTTCTTTCCTAAACTCACGTTTTAGATGCTATTTATCAAACTCAAGTTAATGAACTGATTCTTTTACTATATTAGACTTGTCACGATACCGAATTAAAAGAAAAAACGTAAATTTCCAGCTAACGTTTAAGGCACTGTTGATGGCTTTCTTAAAACAGCGCTGATTTGCAATTGTGTTCACATGCTCAACAGAAATGCTTGTGATTGGCCGAGAAGGTCATCGGTTCACCCTCCGCTGTTTACCGAGTACAAACACAGACGAGCGATCTGCTTGATGACTCGACTGGTCTTCATGGCTGCTTCGCGCTCCAGTCTCCGTGTATCTGTGTTTACACTGGGTGAAGAGCGGTAAACTGAGGGCAAACACAGATACACGGAGACTGGAGGACAAAGCAGCCGTGAAGATCAGTCGAGTCATCCGCGCTCAACGGCGTTTCAATGTTAGCAGGAAATGGACGTTTTTAAAACGTCAGTACCGGGACAACACTATTACAGACAACACGAGGGTGTGCTACAGAGCACTGCAGTGTTTTATTGCTCACCAGCTTACATAGGCTGAAGCAGGAAAGCGTCCCCACGGTGTTTAACTGGTGCTATGAACTGAAGCCTAGGAGGACACTTGAGCATATTACTCTTACAGAAATTGTGATGCTGTTTGATGCTAAACTGCTTTTAATTGTTTAAATTAAACTTACTGAATGATATGAAAGTGATGTTTACGCCATTTCTGCATTTTGAAATCTCGGCAACAGCTGGAGGTTTGTAGTCCACAGCATGTTACTGCAATGTTTACAGTGCTGGTCTTATACTTCCGGGTTTCCTCCCACCGCAGCCTCGCTTTGATTCTTTAAAATGGCGGCCGAGTGAAATAAGCTTATAAGTTTTCAGCTTTCTTTAAAATATGTTTCGTGTTTAACAGAGGAAGAAATCATAATGGTCAGACTTTGAAGATTACCAAAACATTTTGTGATAAACTTAGAAAACTTGGTGAACTGGGATATCTTTGTAACATCATTCTTTTTGTTTTAAAGGCAACATCCAGCTGTGATGCAGATGATCTGATACTCTTCATGATCACATAAGGCAAGACACCGTTTTCTCCTTCACCTGTCAGTTTTTTACTTTTTTGTCTTTTCATAATGCGATTTTAGTGGAAAATTTGCACTTTTATATTTATGTTCACACAAAATTAGTCTGATTACAACCCACATTTTATTCTTTTGTTTCTCAATTGTTTAGTGCTAAAAAGTGATTCAAAGAATCCCCTCTAACCTTTATCTGAAAAAAAAAAAGTATATATATGGCGACACAGTGGCTCAGTGGGTAGAAATGTCGCTTCACAGCAAGAAGTTCGAGCCCCGGCTGGGTCAGTTAGCATTTCTGTGTAGAGTTTGCATGTTCTCCCTATGTTGGTGTGGGTTTCCTCCGAGTCCTCTAGTTTCCCCCACAGTCCAAACACATGTGCTATACAGTAGGTGAATTAAATAAACTAAATTGTCCATAGTGTATGTGTGTTAATGACTGTGTATGGATGTTTCCCAGTGCTGAGTTGCGGCTAGAAAAGCATCCGCTGCATAAAACATATGCTAGATAAGTTGGCGGTTCATCCGTAGTGGCGACCCCTGATTAATAAAGTGACTAAGCCGAAAAGAAAATGAATGAAAAAAATATATATAAATAAATAGGCAGGAATTTTGAACATAACCTCATCCAATCTTTAGACTTTTTTATACAAAAATAAGTAGTAACATTAGGCTATTTTAGGGTGCACTTGTTACAAGTTCCATGTACAGTACTTACCATAGTAATTGCAATTAATTATGCAACTAATCCTAAATCAATCCTGCATTCAAACCTTTATGTACATGTAATTAAATAATTCATATTCAGTTATTAAACTAATGGTTTATTAAAATAAAGTGTAGGCTATTTTCCTTTTCTTCAATTCTTAGTCGGTCAACTGTGAAAATACAGTGGCAACTATTAGTATTTATTTGAAACTATTATTAACTATTAGTATTGGATTTTTTTTCTCTATTGGCCATTGCTAACATTAACATAAAATTAAGTAACATAACATTAATGTAATAAAACATTAGATTATGTTAAAGGATTATGTTGTAATTGGCGCATTTTATAACTCTACTTGAGTAAAACAGTTGAGTTTGACCATTTTTGAATCCATTCAGTCAAATTCAAGTTCTGGCGGGAGCAGTTATAGCTTAGTTTAGCATAGATCATTGAATCGGATTAGACCATTACCATCTTGCTCAAAAATAATGGGTTACCATTGAGTTTGACCATATTTGAATTCATTCAGTCAAACTCAAGTTCTGGCGGGAGCAGTTTTAGCTTAGCTTAGCATAGATCATTGAATCGGATTAGACCATTACCATCTTGCTCAAAAATAATGGGTTACTATTGAGTTTGACCATTTTTGGATCCATTCAGTCAAACTCAAAAAAAAAAAAAAAGATAATTTTCCTATTTAAAGCTTGACTCTTTTATAGTTACATCACGAACTAAGATGCAAATGCAAAATGCAAATGCAGTGATATTACGCAGCACCAGAAAATAGTCTCCAGCTAACTAATAACAGCGCTGCGTAATATCATTGCATACAGCAGCAAAGTCTCTAATCCCCATTATTGTATTTATTGTTATTTTTGTAAAATTAGCTTATTTCCCATCAAAAATGGAGTGCACCTTTAAAGTTAACATAGGCTAATGTTTACTTGCTGCAGTGAAACCCATGCTCAGTACTGCAGCCTCTCGAAGAGCTCAGACAATGAACACACAGTACAGATACATCAGTTGTGCGTGCAGCAGGACGGGAGTGTTTTGTCTGCTCTTCTGCACTGTGAGGAACTGCATCAGAAGTGACCCATACACTGAGAGTCAACTGCGTTGTGTGTGCATGTGTGTGTGTGTGTGTGTCACTCTTGATCTGTGTGAAGGTGATGACGGCTGCTCCACTGGATCATGTGGTTCCCTGAGCACAAATTCACTAATAATGGATCAGATACTGCAGGGCAATCAGTGACACTTCTAAACTTCTCTCATCTGAGGGTTGCAAATGGCAAGGGAGAGAAAAACAAAACAAACATAGGCTAAATGTATAGTTAATCATATCATTCATAATTGCTGCTATTTTAGTTTTTATTTACAGTTGTATTAATTGTTGTGTTATTCATTTTAAAGTTTTAGAAATTTAGTTACTAATTAAAAACTGCACATTATTAAATAATACGTTTAATCAGCATTTTTATTGTATTTTTAAATAATAATAATATCATTATAATTGTTGTTATGAAATATTTATGATTCGTTTGTTATTATGGTTATTATTTTATTGTGCATTTGCGCACTGCAATGTGTTCTGTCATTTGTATTGTCCCTCCGAGCTATGAAAGAAAAAGGTGTTCTATTATATTAATTATTTATATTACAATTGGCCACAAATTGCATGAAAAAGCATGAACATGATGCAAGATATTGAAAATCTGAGCCAGACTAATTGCAACAAGGAATCAAAAATGTTGTAGGGAGTAATTGCAGATGAGCCTCTGAATTATAATTAAATAATAATATTGTTTTTAATAATTCAACTTTTCATAGTCAATTATGCAGCCTATATCATATAGTTACCACATAATACCACATTGATCAAATGTTTTATTGTGTTTAAAACACTAAAAGACCTTTTAGCTTTTCACTTGTGAATGTTTATAGGTAAAGTGACAGAGCAGCATTTCTCTCTGAATGTTTGTTCAAATAATTGTTCGTTTCTGTATGAATTTGTAAATGCTGAATATTTTCAGGGAAAGACATGAAAATAGTTTGTAATTTTAGTCTTACATTGGAAAAATGTAAATCAGTGATATATTTTTATGTTCATTTAACTTAAAAAAAAACCAGGCTAAATTAAGTTAAATGAATTGTAAGGTCAGTATGCACAAGGACTCTTTAATTTTCAGTCAGCCAGCGCTTCCGATGAACTGTCATTACAAAATTGCTGCGTTTATGATCTGATATCTTTAAAAGTCAGCCTGACTGAGATACAATATTAAGTGGATATCAGACCAGACAAGAAGCACAACATTTTTAATTGTTTTCTGCACCATTTCTATAAAACATGGAATTTTATTTTACCACAGTATTTTCAATGGAGTTTTTGGGCTAGCCTGCTGCTACTGACGGTGCTTATGTTTAAACGGTCATTCATCTAGTTTTATGCTTGAACAACTAAATGAATGCTGAAGCCTTATATTTTTTATTTGTATTTTAATTACATTACAACATCGATGCTGTAAAAGGAAACTTATGAAATTGAAAATAGTCACATAAACATTTTTATATGCTAAAAACACTTGCTGTGCATATAGGCCATTGGATTCAACTTAAACTTCCAAGCAGAGTTGGGTAGGTTGCTTTGGAAATGTAATAGACTACAGATTACAAATTACCCTATTTAAAAAGTAATAAGTAGTGTACCTTTTCGAAGTAAAGTAACTGATTACATCTGATTACTTTTTGATTACTTTTAGGTTTCTAATGGACATTTTCAAATAAATCATTTATAAGCATTTATACCTAGCAGCTACAGTAGCACTCTGTTTAGTGTTAGAATTTCAAAATCTCTCATCACTTGAATTAAAATTATATTAATTTAATTTTAAAGTACAGCCACCACAAAACCAGACCTCATAACAAAAAATGTTTAGCTCAGTTGTTTACTTTAAATAATGCTGTACATTTCTCGTGTCAGCCTAATTGGTTGGCAACGTCTTTGTCCACAGCGAGAGGTGGCAGTAACACACCAAATTTGTTGTCGACCACCAAAAATCAGGAAGAAGAAGAAGAAATCGCCATTCTCACCATCAGTGTGATTTTTTTAATTTTTATTTTCCCCCCAAACTAGCAAACCATGTCCCTACGCGAAAACCCCACTCCGCAGCTGTGACTCACATCTGTGGCTCGATTTCATTGGTCCTCACAGCTCCATGAATGTCGGTGGTCCCTTATTGATCTGCAATCGGCAAATGTAGCTTGTGTGGACGCTACTGCGCTACTTCACTAATAAAATAGCTTCGCTACTGAAAAGCTATTTGATTTATAAAGTAGTGACACTGCCGCCACGCTACAGAGAAATGTAGCTAGTAGCGTCACTACTTGTAGCAATGCTATTGCCCAACGCTGTTGATGTGATTAAAATCGCTTTGGCCAGAGGAGTCTGTTGGTGCCCTGAAATTCACAAATCGATAACTTTGTGAGTCATAATACAGCATTCGAAATTAAAGAGTCTGTTTTTATTTCTGTACACTCACAATAACGACAAAAAATATTTGCTTTTATAAAAAAAAAGAAAGCCTAGCTTACATACCTGCAGATGCCTCCTCAGGTTCATTGAAGCCTTTGATGTTGAATGCATTTTAACAGCTGGCAAACAATTTTTGCACTGAACTTTTATATGTTATACTGTTATATGCCCTTCTCAGATTTCAGGGTGAAATGGTTTTTAATTTCCAGCAATGAAAGGCATTTTATCACTCGCCATGGTGGCAGCTCTCTAACTGGTTGTAGTAGTCTAATGCTTTCAGCGGCAAAGGAGGTGTTTCCGCAAATTCAAACCAGAAAACCAATCAAAAGGATCAGAATAGCACAGCTTTAATAATGGCCTTAGTAGAAGGCATCGTGCATATCAAAAACAGGCAAAGCAACAAATTAATATTATTCAACATATCCAGATTTTTAAAGAATATTTTTAGATGTAACCCCAATTGTAATCATTAACATTTTCATAAGTAACTGTAATTTAGTTACACATTTTTTCTCAGTAACTCTAACGAATTACTGTTACTTTTATTTTGTAATTAAATTACATAACGCTCTTACATGTAGCTAGTGACTCCCCAACACTGCTCCCAAGACAATTGTATTACAGTGAGTAGTTACTTGGCTCTGAGGAGAATACTTGATTAGGGTTATTATCAATCACAAGAAAGAAAGAACAACCAATTAAACTAATAAGACAAGCTCGTCCAGGTACTAGGAATCATCTTTAGCTATTAGTGAATGTATTGCTATACATGCTTATCTGTCACACCAATGTTTTTGACTGTTTGGCGCCATCTTGTTACTGAGTAATAATAATGATAGTAGAAAGTGGAATAGAGCCGGTTTTCTTTGTCAAAGCTTTATGTTTAATTAAAAAGCTAAGACCAATTTAGTTTTATGTCTAATCCTTTACTTTTGTGGTAAAATACTTATTAGGGTGTTTACTCTGACAGAATAAAATAATTTGGCGGAGTGATATTTAATGAGGTCAAAACCTGCCTGGAACTGCTTAATTGCACGCCTAATGAGTCATCATCAACCAATCAGAATCAAGCGTTTGGCTGCACCGTGTGTTTTGAGGTGAATTTGAGGCCTGAATGAAACAGTTGACTTTACTGCTGATGTATTAGTAGGTTAATAAACAAAAAAAATATAATACTTATCACCGTTCATGTGACCTGTTTGAGTCAAATCTGAGATATTGCTTGGATGTTGTCCTATGTTTTTATCTATATAATATTGCGTATAGTATATATACACCTGTGTGTGTGTGTGTGTGTGTGTGTGTGTGTGTGTGTGCAGTTTGACCAGATTTATGGCTCCTGCCGACTCTCCTGTTGAGAACTGTTAAGATATTTCCATAGAGTGCATAATGAAGTCCGTATTTTATTTATAGAGCCGTGGCGGCATGAATGCACAGAGGGATGGAAATAGACTTTGTGTGTAGATAATTATTTTGGTGCTTGATGATTTATTTGTTTAGACTATATCAGCATCATATTTCATTCTGCTTATCGGAATAACACACACTTCAGTGCTATACGGATCTATGCATTGTGTTAACTCACAGATAACTTGCTGAATGTGCAGTCTGTGAATGGATGATGATGTTGGCTTTGTTTTATATGTGTTGTGATGGTCGTGTGTGATCCCGATACTAGTCATGAGTGAAATTGATAACTTTTTATTTCTTTACATTGGCTCAGTAATGTTTTAAACAAAGTATTTTTAAGAATTAACTTAACATGTACAGTGGGTACGGAAGGTACTCAGACCCCCTTAAATTGTTCACGCTTTGTTATATTGCAGGCCGCAGCATTTGCTAAAATCATTTAAGTAAATTTTTCCCCTCATTAATGTACACACAGCACCCCATACTTGACAAAAAAACAGGATTGTTGACATTTTTGCAGATTTATTAAAAAAGAAAAACTGAAATATCACATGGTCCTAAGTATTCAGACCCTTTGCTGTGACAGATTTAACTCAGGTGCTGTCCATTCTTCTGATCATCCTTGAGATGGTTCTACACCTTCATTTGAGTCCACCTGTGTTTGATTATACTGATTGGACCTTGATTAAGAAAGCCACACTCCGGTCTATAAGACCTTACAGCTTACAATACATGTCAGAGCTAATGAGAATCATGAGGTTAAAGGAACTGCTTGAAGAGCTCAGAGACAGAATTGTGGCAAGGCACAGATCTGGCCAAGGTTACAAAAAAATTCTACTACACTTAAGGTTCCTACGAGCACAGTTGCCTCCATATTCTTTAATGGAAGACGTTTGGGACAACCAGAACTCTAGAGCTTGCCATCCAGCCAAACTGAGCTTATCGGGGGAGAAGAGCCTTGGTTAGAGAGGTAAAGAAGAACTCAAAGATACTGCTGCTGAGCTCCAGAGCTGCATGGCAACATTATGATGTGGGGGGTAATTTTCAGCTGCAGGAATTGGTTTCAATCAAGGGAAAGATGAATGCGGTCATGTACAGCCAGAGATATCCTGGAGAAAACCTTGAGTTTTTAGGGCCTCAGTCTGGGCTGAAGGTTTACCTTCCAACAAGACAATGACACAGCTAAGCACACAGCTAAAAACTGAAGGACTGGCTTCAGAACAACTTCATAACTGTCCTTTAATGGGCCAGCCAGAGCCCTGACTTAAACCCAATTGAGCATCTCTGGAGAGACCTAAAAGTGGCTGTCCACCAACGTTTACCATCCAGCCTGACAGAACTGGGGAGGATCTGCAAGGAGGAATGGCAGAGGATCCCCAAATCCAGGTGCAAAAACTTGTTGCATCTTTCGCAAAAAGACTCACGGCTGTGTTTAGTTCAAAAGGGTGCTGTCACTAAAAACTGAGCAAAAGGTCTGAATACTTAGAACCATATGATTAGTGTGTGTGTGTGTGTGTACGTTTTAAACGTAATAATAGAATATTGTTTTTTTTTTAGTTATTTTCACAGATACTGTTATATGGCACTAATATGATATGATGCTTAATAGTATCATATGTAATATGATGATCTACTTGCACAACCATGTGAATTTATACAATTTTTCATATATATTTATTTAAATTCATTCATTTGTATAAACCGGGTAGATGGGTATATGTTTGTCATACTGTAATATGGATAAACGTTACAGTATAAGGAGCATGTCTATCTATAGAGAAAACAATGACAATATTTTTCACTGGTCCCTTTACAATATTTTTTGACAATATTGTGTCTATATTTTGAGTGTCTTTCTAACCTTTGCTTTAATTTCTTGAACAACATTTGAAGGGTCACTAAAATAATAAAACTAACAAATATTGTGTTGTCGCCTTTATAGCTTTCATATCTATAGGTTATAAATAGTGAAAGTGTGTAAAATGGCAGTATTTCTCTGTCCAGTAGGGGCCAGTGTGTTGATGAGTTAGAACTGCAGTCGTGTGCGTGTGCGTGCGTGTGCGTGTGGCGTGTGCGTGTGTGTGTGTGTGTGTCAGTCATTGGTTGTACGGCTGCTGTCCACCTAATCCCTGCTGGACTCAGAGAATGAGGAGCGATGGATTAGCTAACAGGAATAAGGGGATGTTTTAAAAGCTTTGTGGGCGAGAAATAAAAAATATATAAGGTTCTGTTTATAGCCCCCGCCCACTAGGATAATTACAGCAGTGATTGACAGGTGCGCTGACCTCTCCTGGCTGTATGAGGTAGTATCGCGTGCTAGTCATCGTCACATTATTTTGAACAGTATTTTAATATTTAATATAAGACTACGATCTATCATTCAAAAGTTTGTCCACAAGGGGGATTA